>NC_088863.1:37621025-37792213 GCF_032884065.1 Artemia franciscana
TCGGCTGAATAGTAAACGAAACTCTACTTTTTATGCTGACATCAAATATGTGAAATTCATTAAGTTTAAGTCTATTGCAGACTGTGTATGATCTTTTAATTTATCATTCTTTAGTAGTTTTTTTATGTGCTGTGTTTTTTTTTTCGTCTAGTAGAAAGAATTCCCATTTTTCTTACGTTTTTCTTTTTCGGTTGGTTTCATTTTATTTGTCTTTCCTTATTATATGTTCTTGTCAATTTTTATGCACTGATGCTATTGATTTTTTTTGTTCTTGTCTTCTTTCTTTTGTTTTTGCTTGAAAATTTGTTGGCATTACCTATCCCTAATACTGAATCCACGATTATCTTCAAGCTATCATGGCGTATTCAGGCAAAGGTGAACACTTGATTGAACTGGCTTGTAATAATATATTAAGTTTATCTAATTGTTCTGGTGGTTTGTCTTTCCTAGGTTGTCTTGAGCTGTTGAAAAAAGAACCGTTAGATTTAGAAGAGGTAGTGAATGAGTTAAGTGGGATTATGCAGCAAGACGATTATTTAGGGGTTGTTGATGAAAATGAGACCAAAAATAGAAGTAGATTGTTTGAAGAACAAGTTGGGGTCGGTGAGCTCTAAATGACACAGTTTAATATTCAAGGACTTTGTTCGTCTATTGATGAATTCAAATTCATTCTTTGTGGGTCTCATTCATCCCCTAATGTAATCGGATTAGGTGAAACATTTTGAAAAGATAATAATAATTCATTGGTAGATATTTTTCAGGTTATACGATTGAACGGTTAAATAGGTCAAAATGTCTAAACGGGGCCTTGCTTTTTACATTGATAATAGTTGTATATATTCGGTTCGTAAGGATCTTTTTGTTAATTTTAAAGGAGTATTTGAGTCGCTTTGTATTAATTAATCAGAAAACCATTCTATTCGCAGAGATTTATCACCCCCCCCCTAAAGCATCGTTTAGTTCTTTCCCTTATATTCTTATGGGTGTATTGTAAAAAGTTAATAGTATGGACTTGGTATTATATTCATGGGAGATTTTAATATTAACCTATTAATCAATGGCAATTGATTTTTTATCTGCTATGACTTCTTTTGGTTTATTGCCTTCTATTTTGATATCTACACGTATCACTGAGTCGTCCTCCACTTAGTTGATAACATAGTGACCTCTCTTTCTTCTTAAAATTATGCTGTAATTATTTCGGATATATCAGACCTTTTTCCTGTATGCTCTAAGTTTGAATAAAAAAAAACAAGTTTTTTGAAATGCAAGTAAGGAGCGACATTAAAACTTAAAACGAACAGAAATTACTCCGTATATGAAAGGGGCTTTTCCTCCTCGACACCCCGCTCTTTACGCTAAAGTTTTTTATTGTTTTAAAAAGTAGAGTTGCGAGGAAGAATCAAACTTTAGCGCAAGGAGCGGGGTGTCGAGGAGGAAAAGCCCCTTTCATATACGGAGTAATTTCTGTTTGTTTTAAGTTTTGAAAGTCGCTCCTTACTTTCATTTCAAAAAACTTGTTTTTTTTATTTAATTTCTGAAAGTTTTTGAATTAATGCATGTCCGATTTTGGCTCTCCGTACATAAATTATTAAAATGAAATTTGCATATTAATTCTTTTTTTGGCTAAATGGCTTTCTCCTAGTTATTATCAGACGATTTTGAGAAATATGGGGTGGGGAAGGAGGCCTATTTGCCCTCCAATTTTTCGGTTACTTAAAAAGGCAACTAAATCTTTTAATTTTTAACGAACGTTTTTATTAGTAAAAAATATACGTAACTTAAGAATTAACTTACGTAACAAATTTTTATATTCTTATATTTTTTATTATATATATGAGGGGGTTGGTCCCCTCGTTAATACCTCGCTCTTCATACTAAATCTTGTTTCGTCCCAATTCTTTAAGAATGACCCTGAATCAGAAAGGCCGTAGAATAAATAGTTGAAATTACTTAAAAAAATTTTTAGCATAAAGAGCGAAGTATTTATCTCCTCCTAAATACCTCACTCTTTATGCTAAAGTATTTTTAGAACCCCTCATATGCTTCGTTTTAAGTTTTAATGCCTCTTCTTACTTTCACTTGAAAAAACTTTTTCATGTTTATATTTTCATTGTTTTGTTTTTTTTAATAATAATGCTAGAAAATCCTGCGCCCTTTTCATTGAATTTCTCTTCCCCCATGAAATATTCCTCCAAGGAAAGATCCTCCCATATAGCCCCCTCCCCTGAACCCCACACCCAAACCAAAGAAATCCCCCTGATAACGTCGGTACACTTCCCAGTAACCATTACTGTATGTAAACATTAGTCAGAGTTTGTAACTTGCAGCCCGTCCCCCAAAGACTTTGGGGGGTAAGTCATCCCCAAAGACATAGTTAATTATGGTTTTCGACTATGCGGAACAAAATGGCTATCTCAAAATTTTGATCCGTTGACTTTGGGAAAAAATGAGCGTGGGAGGGGGCCTAAGTGCCCTCCAATTTTTTTGGTCACTTAAAAAGGGCACTAGAACTTTTCATTTCCGTTAGAATTAGCCCTCTTGCAACACTCTAGGGCCACTTGGTCGATACGATGACCCCTGGGAAAAAAAGAACAAAAAAACAAACAAACAAACAAATAAACTCGCACCCGTGATTTGTCTTCTGGCAAAAAATACGAAATTCCACATTTTTGTAGATTGGACCTTGAAATTTTTTCTATATGGTTCTATGATACGCTGAATGCGATGGTGTGATTTTCGTTAAGATCCTATGACTTTTAGGGGGTGTTACCCCCTATTTTCCAAAATAAGGCAAATTTTCTCAGGCTCGTAACTTTTGATGAAAAAGAATAAATTTGATGAAACTTATATATTTAAAATCAGCATAAAAATCCGATTCTTTTGATATATCTTTTAGCATCGAAATGGATTTTTCCCTCAGACAATGAGGTCCGCGCGTATAATCGTCATCCACAAAGGTGGTACCAAGAGTGATACTTAAAATTACCGGCCTATTTCCTTTCTTTCTATATTTTCAAAGATTTTTGAAAAACCATTCCATTTTTGTTTGGCAGATTTCTTTGCAGCGAAGAAAAATTTTTTCATGAGCACTAGTTTGGGTTTCGTCCAAAGCATTCTACTGAAGAGGCTTGTATTGGCCTTCTTTATTTTGAGAATAATGCTTTAGACTTGAAGAAAACGCCAGCCGCACTTTTTTTGGATGTGAGAAAAGCTTTTGACAGTTCGTCCCATGGTATTGTTGTTGCAAAATTTTCGCATTTTCGTGTTCGGGGAGAAGCATTAGAATGGTTACAACCTTATCTTCATGGACGTTTTATTTCTTTTGATGCAGGGTCTGACATTAAGGCCGAAGTAGACTTTGGAATTCCATAAGGGTCTATCCTTGGTCCTTTGCTTTACATTGTATGTGCCAATGACTTAAATTGGGCTATAAAAGATGCTCCAAGGTTCATTTGTTGCACTCTATGTCACCCAGATGAGTTGGAGTTTCCTAATTCAATATATATTGAACAAAATGTTGATTTATTTGCATTTGTTGATGATAGTACGCTTGTTTGTGCCGAGAAGGATCACAATAATTTGGTAATAAAGCTTCAAATACTGATGAACAGAGCTTATGAGTGGTTTGAAGCAAATTGTCTCCCTCTAAATGTTTCCAAGTCTCAATTTTTGTTTTTTTTTCCAGAATAGGCTTGCAATTTCCTGGTTTGAATATTATTCCAAGTATTAAAGGCATTATTTCTAGGTCACAAAATAGGTTTGTTAGGTTTCTAGGAGTCCTTGTAGATGATAATCTTTGATTTAAGAACCATATTAAACTTCTCCGATTAAAAGTGTCAAGAAAATTAGGTATGATACGTTAGCTAAGGTATATTTTTTCTGGATGTATTTTAAAGCTTCTTTATAATTCTATCATACAGCCGTAGATAAAGTACTGTTCTATTGTTTGGATGAGTACTTCCCATCCCTATTAAAACCACTTCCTCTTCTTCATGAAAAGGCCCGTCAGTTAGTTTCAGATACGAATAATACGTCAACAATATCTCTCCTTAGGCTCCGTTTATATGATTTCCTATCTTGTGCTATTTTTATTCATAAATATCTACTTCCCTCTTGTTTTTCGAAATTGTTACAACCCCGAGTTAGTGTAAATCTTCATGTAACTCGTAACTCTGAAGTTTCACTGGTTGTTAGAACTCCAACCGCGAGGCAAGATTTTAGCCCTATATACGCATGTAGCAGGGTTTGGAACTCCCTGTCGAAGAATGTCAGAGATTGCCACTCCATCGGGGTCTTCAAAAGAATAATGAAAAATTATTTGGGTAAAATTTTTCTTCTTCTTTTTTATAAGTAACAATAGTAATATATATTAGTTGGCCAGTTCAATTGAGTGTAAAGGATTTTAAAAAAAGGTTTGATACAATTATTTGCATTTTCATGTTTTTCTCTTTTGTGATTTCTTTTTCCTCTCCTTGCTTTCTTGAATTATGAATTTGGATAGATATGATTGTAATGTTTTTCCCTACGTTCACAGGACATTGAGCCTTTTTTGGGGGTGTTAAAAGATATGCATTATTATTTGCTCTTAATAAAGTTGAGTTGAGTTGGATTTGAGTTGATGCGTGTATTTTGTTTTTTTTTTGCTTCTTTTGTTTTTTTTCCCTTGGGTGAACGTATTGAACAAATAGTCCTAAAAGATGGGAGGAGAGCATATTCGAACGGAAATAAAAAGCTGTACGTCCCTTTTTAAGTGACCAAAAAGATTAAAGGGTAACTAGCCCCCCTCCCACGCCTTTTTTTTCAAGAATGACATCTGGCCAAAATGTTGAGACAGTCATTTAATTCAGCATAGTTAAAATATCCAATAACTATGCCATTGGTGACGAAGTACCCCCCCTCCCATAATCCTTGTGGAAAGGTCTGTAGTTTATGAGATTTGCCATTTTATTCGTATATAGTTTTTGTTAATGAGAAATACTCAGAAATTTATTAGGGAGATATTTCAGCAGGGCACATTTTTCATTGGAAGACTTTCCTGTTGGGAGGAAATTTTCCGGGCAGATGTTTCCAGGTAAATCTACACGATAGGGGGAAAAGGGGATATTTCTTGGCATGGTTTTAAACATGGTCAGAAATTAAATATAAGAAACGGTTTGTTTCCAACTTAAAAGCAATGAGTAATATTACAACTTAAAAAACTTAAATTATTCCGTATATGGTGAAGTCTACCCCGCCTTAACCCTCACTCTTTACGTTAAAGTTTGACTGAAATACTTTTAAAGAACTTTAAGACTTTAGCGTAGAGAGCGAGGGTTGAGGCGGGGGCAGAACCCCTTTGTATAAGGAATAATTTCTGTTTGTTTTAAATTTTGATTTTACTCTTTTTCAAAAAAAAGTTTTTCTATTATTTAATTAACAGTAAAGAAGGGAGTGTTGACAGAAGTACCACTATGGAACAAATGCTTTTATTTTTGAGTTCACTTTCTACTGACACGGTTCGCTCGTTACTAGCCATTCATCGGCAATAACGGTTGAATTATCTATCTCGGAGAATATATTCCTTCATATAATTCTGGTCTTTCGTTTTCAATTTTTATGCAGTTCTTTGAGTCAGCTTGGCTTCCTTAAATTGTGCGTTGAGAAGGGGGTGTTACCATATCTGTTCATTACACTCTGGCATTAACATACCGTGACTTTCATTTAATATTCTTAGTTACCGATCAGACATTCCTTAAAAGGCAAAGAATAAAAAAAGTAATTATGTTGCAGAAGTGATCGAACTGCTTTGCACTTTTAATGATAATATGAAAATACTGTGGCTCAATTTAAAACAAGAAAATTACGCAGTGAATCTAACTAATCAAGGCTAAAGCGGGGACATGAGCAGGAGAATATTCTGGTTGTCTAATCCTTTGGAGGAAACTAAGAGAAAGGTAATCGGTTAATGCTGCATTCAATACAAAACGTTCAAAATCCTTAATTAACAAAAGTTTCAAAGATCAAGTGACCTTGGATTAATTTCAAATGACAATTCTGATTGATCTGCCTTTGTTTGTTGTTTTAGCTAAATTTTTACTAGGTTTTGTACATTTTCCACTTTCGAAAAAGAGTGAAAATATTCAGGAAAACAAAATAAAAAACGTAATAAGAAAGAACTGTTTAAGAAAACAGAACTTAACGGGGGTTAACGGGGAAACATAACTCCTCGTCGATATTTCTTATAGCAGAATTATATTTAACTGTGGAAAATATACTTTTTATTATGCGTATACTTTGACTGTTCATGTTTTTTTTTTTTATAACTTCGAGTACACTTATTTTACTCCCAATATTGCTTTTGAAAATTTATGCATATCCCAACACTAAGATTTAGAATATATCAGGAAATCAATGCTTATCAAACAGTTCGTGGTAACAAACTCTAAGAAAGGAGCGACTCGGCTCAACAGTAACCGAAACTCTAAGCTCGAAGTCTAATCTCGAAACTCTAATTTTTGAAAGTGGGGGGAAACACCACCTAAAATTCAAGAAATCTTGATGAAAATCACACCACCAGTTTCAGCGTACGCGAGAAACCATACTGTAGAAGTTACAACCTCCTATATACAAAAACGTGGCATTTGGCTATTTTTACTACATCAGGGATGCGTGCTTTTTTCTGCTTCTTTTCCAGGGGTGACCGTATTGAAATAAGGATCCTAGAACTGGGCCCTTCCCATGCCCATTTATTTCCCAAAGTTATCTGATCAACATTTTGAGATATCCAATTTGTTCAGTATAGTTGAAAGATCAAATAATCATGTCTTCAGGGGTCAAATGACCCCCCCCCCAAGTGCGTGGGGAGAGGCCTGTAAGTTATGAAATTTTCCATTGTTTACGTATAATATTTGTTATTGGGAATTATACATACATTTTAGGGGGGATTTATGCTTGGGGTGGATTTCCATTGGGAGAATCTTTCTGCGGGAGGAACATTTCTGGGGGGAGAGGGTGAAAATTCCAGAGAAAGTTTTACACTGGGGGAATTTGACAGAATGCCTATACGAAATTCTTGCTAAATGTCTTACAGTATCTTTGCCAATTCACTTTTACACTTGGATATGTTCCGGGGGAATTATCCGGGGGCTATTTTCGGCGTGTTTTGGTTTCCGGAAAAAGCTTATACGGGAGGGGGCATTTCCAGATTTATCGAGAGAACGATTAGAGATTAAAATCCTTTTCCAATGAAAGCATGCTAAGGTTAATTTTCAGCCTGAATCGTCCACAAGAAATTTTACGGGGAGGGGGATTTTGAGCAAGGATGGAACTGTCTTGACGGGGGGGGGGTGTACTTTACTTTAAATGAAATTTTCACGGAGGAGTTTCCCGTGAGAGATGGGGTATATTTCATGGGTTTGAGCCAGATTTACCTTTATTATTTGAAAAACGAATAAATATTAAATAAAAAAAACATGCTTTTTAAACGGAAAGTAAGGAGCAGCATTAAAACTCAAGACCAACGAACAGAAGTTATTTCGTACATGAAGGTTGCCCCCACTCAATACCCTGCTCATTACGTAAAAGTTTGACTGTTTGTCCCAGTTTTTAAGATCGGCTACTGAAACACAGGGGCCATTTAATTAGAATAGGAAGTTTTTTTTTTAAGTGCTAACAGCTTCAGCGTTTTATAGCCTTTTTCATATACGGAATAATTTCTGTTCGTTTTTAGTTTTAGTGTTGCTCCTTACTTCCTGTAAAAAAGTTTTTTATTTAATTTTTAAATACAGATAAGTATTTGTTAAATATCACACGAATAAGAAGATTCTCGCAGTTTAAGGAAAGCAATGTAATTCAAAAAGTCTAATGAAGGTGATTAAAATGATTAAAGGAATAAATTAATTAAAGAAATAAATTTGAACAATTTAGCCATGACTTAAAGAGAAATATGACAACACAGGCTAGAAACACGAGAAAGCGAAAAAAGAAATGAAGATGGGTATAAACGAGTAACTTAATGATTTATACTATTTAAGCTCTTTTAACTGAAGTGTTCATGAGATTAACTTGATAAAATGAGAAAAAAGAAATACCTTGAGATTTTTCTGCAAAAATAGATGAATGATCGTTTTGATTATTTTCTACCAGACTATTTGATTTTAAGACGGTTGCACGGGGATCAATATTATCTTTCAAGATATTAATTCTTGTTATGTAATCTTTTTCGCCTGTTTTCTTAGACTTTCTTGGAAGTGTTACTATCCCTTCCAAATTCCTTTCATTTTCCAAGGGCTTCTGTTGCTTTGGTGATTTGAAAATTGTCGCGTAGCTTGGGACTTTGTGATCGTGATTGACTTCTATAATCATTCCCCTGGGAATAGAAAATCTCTCCTTAGTAATATGTTTGAAAGTGTCTCTTTTTGTCCAAGAATAATCTGGTATCTTTTCTAGATCCCTACTGTAAGATCTATCCCCACTTGCTTGATTTTCCACATCGTTTCCCAAATAAATTCTGTTCACATGTTTCTGTTTAGTATTTTGACGATCCAGTGACTGACTCCGTTGAGAGTAATCTGATTCTCGGACGACTTTCTTTGTTTCTAAAGTATGGTAGAAAATATTTCCGTGTGAAGATTTGCGTTGCACTTCTTTCGTGCTCGTTCGAATATCCTTTCGGCGTTCGCGGAATTTTTTAACTTCTGCAACAAGCATTTCATCCATTCGTTTCTTTTTCCGACGCAAAGTTGTAACATCAGTCTCACCACTAGAAGAGGTAGCTTGGTGGCAGTGGGACGAGTCCTTACCACTTGCAGAATTCAGATATACGTTTTCGGCTTCCTCCCACTCACTGTCTATTATCGGCCGTACATCTGTACAATCAATTGTACCTAAAAATATAGATATAAATTAACATTTTGCTTTTATGTGGTAGTAGTAAAATGAAGTTTATAAGCTTCTCTTTCTTCAGGTTTCTATAATGAATCTGGTATTGAAATATAAATTTTAGACCTAGTGTCAACGAATTAATTATTTAACAAATAGAAATATGATCATATTCTTGTACAAAATATTTAAAGGATACATGAGGCTCTAGGTCTTTTCTTTTTGGAACATGCGGATGAAAAAATTCTAAACAAAATAAAAATAAAATGTTTCTACCTGTGTACCAGTTAACTATTAAATACTGTTTAACTTATTGTGTGATTAATTAAAAAAAAAAACTTTTCCACAAAATATATTTCTGAAAAAAAAGAAAAGACCAAAGATGAGCAGAAATAAAGTCAAATATTATTTCAAGCGTAAAACTACCATTGGTCATTATCAATAAATAAACGAAACTAAACACGAACAGAAATTACACTAGGTAACCAAAACAAACTTAAAACGAGCAGAAAAAATCACAAAAAGGCGTAGGGCTAACGCTCTCTGTGCCTTCTAAGAACCAGAAAGGAATTTACACTTTATTGAACACAGTTATTATTTCGTGCTAGGTGTTTTTATTTCTCATGGAATCAAAATGAGAAAAAAAATTACAAAATGAGAAAAAAAAAGGAAAAAGAAAGAAAGAAAGAAAGAAAAGTCACCATAATAACCACGATTGCTAAAACAAACAAAAAAAAATGTCCATTGATAGTGTAAGTATACTAATATTCGAGGAAGCTTTTAAAAATTAATTTTTCTTCGTCTTTAATTGACATAGTCTTTTTCCTTGGTTATGAAGAGAGTATTTTAACCTTCTTCGCTTTCCCAAGATTAGAATCCAGATTTTGACTTACTACTTGTGTGTAGACCAAGATTTTGCAATAAATTTTTAATAATAGTTGTTTTATAATGCTTCATATGGATTGGCAAAATGAGCTATATGAATGAATGAATGAATGAATGACTGTATTTAAAGCCATTTTTCAGGCCGTATACATGCATATACAACAACAAACAAACTAAACTATGTATCACTCGACTTTCGGATAATAAGACCTTTCCGGACAAAATTTCCCACTGCTACTATATGTATTTCCGACGTCGACTTCAAAGTTCCAAGAAGGGGCTCACGACCATCCACACAAAGAAAGCTCCTTCTTATCTCATTAGCTCACACCTCATTTCAAATAAGTTGGTTGACAATCTGTATAATGTTTAGGATTCTATGGGGCTGAAGCAATTCTAACCCTCAAAATGTTACAGTCTAGAGCATAGACAGGTACTAATTAGCCAACTCAATCCACAAATCCTAAAAGTTTCAACTTAATCCCCATTATCTTTCAAGATATATCGCAAATACACTATTTTGACAGCCTTGAACGTACACAGTGTGTTTTGATTTAGTTCAAAACTGCACTCAACGTTCCATAGAAGTTTTACCTTAACACCCATAGCTTTAGCAACAGAACTAGCCGCAGTAGTAGTATTAGGAGTATTCAGAGTACTAGCGGTGTTATTAGTTGGAGTGGCAGTAGTAGAACTAGTAGTATTCACAAAATGCCTCTTGGTTAGCTCAGCATCCCCCTTAATTTGCCTTTATAGTGTCAATTTAATACTAAAGCTGCTCCTCAAACATTTTTGATACACCCTTTTAACAACATGCATGCAAACACTGTGTTTTGATTTAGTTAAACATCCTCTAAAAATTTCCTAAAAATTGTATCTTAATTCCCTTATACTTAGAAAAAGTAATAACAGCTGAAATGAAACTACTAGTATTAGCCGTATTAGTTGCATCACTAAAAGTAGTAACAGTAGCATTCAATATGCCCTAAAAGCTTCAACTGAATGCCCTAAGATGCTCCTGAGATTTTGCTGATATGTTTTAACTACAGGCTGGAGCCGTGTAGTGTGTTTTGAGCAAGCTCAACATTCCCTATAAGATTCACCCTTATAACTTTAGCACCAGTAGAAGTAGTAGCAGCAGTAATTGTAGTATTAAGTTGAAATTTTAGGGTGCGTTGAGGAGAATGTTAAACTATAGAAACGCACTATGTCCCTACTCCTACTACTTCTAGGAATGCTATTATTACAACTACTGCTATTACCAAGGCTAATGGTATTAAGTTGAAAATTTAAAAGAGAATAGAGGAAAATGTTGAAATAGCCTAAATAAAAACTCGCTTTTTTGCAAGCAGGTTTTCAAAAGATCGTATCAGCAATATCCCAGGATCGGCTTAGGGTATTCCATCAAAACTTACAGGAAATGTTAAGGAGGTATTCAACTAACCAAAAGGTACTAAATGCACACTAGCATTACTACTACAACTGCTATTACTACTAATACTGATGCTACAACTACTAATCCTAAGGGTAAGGGTAAGAAGAAATTTTCACGGAATGTTGATGACATGTTAAACTAAATGGGGACTCAATATGGCTACATAAATTATCAAAAGGGCGTATCAGCAATAACCCAGGAATAGCTCAGAAAATTTCAGGAAAATTTCTTACATTGAAAATTTCAGGGCATGTTGAGAGTTATGTTGAACCAACTAAAAGGCAATACGTTTTACTAATACTTCTACTACTACTACTGCAAATGATGCTACTGCTACTAAGGCTAAGGATATTAGGGTGAAAACTGTAGGAAATATTGAGGGAGATGTTTGATCTGAGCCAAAACAAAGTATGCGTAAGCAGGCTAACAACAGTAGTATCCCCTCACTGCTTTTAAAAGGACTCATAGCCGCTACTCTTTTCTTCCTCAAGACGCACGTTTTATTAATTTTCATCAAGACACATGTGCTTGTTATATAACAGAGGATGTTTTCTAAGACATGCAGGTGGTTGTTATGTAATTGGGTTTGTTTACTTCAGGATTTCTTTCGAAGTTACGTAATAGGAGTTGTTAGAGTTCAGAGCCCCCGCCAAATCAGTATCTTTTCGTTTGTTAAATCATAGGGAGTGTTTTCTTCAAGACATTTTCAACATTGTTCTTTAAGATGTTTTTCAAGACATTTCAAGATGTTTTTTAAGACAATTTTCTTGAAGACATTTTTCAAGATATTTCGAGACGTTTTTAAGACAGTTTTCTTCAAGACGTTTCTCTTCAAGATTTCTTTGGTTGTTGCGTAATAGGACTTGTTAGTCCGCTAGTCAAGCGGGGAAGCCTATGTAATAGGGAAAATTAACTTATGCTGAGGGTGACACAATCTTATGTGACTTGGTAGATTTATTGGGAAAGACTTGTTCCTTCAGGCCCTATGGGGAACCCCCTCTTGTAACTGAGAAGGACACAAAAATGAGATGTTATGTAATGACGCATATTTCTTAAAAACCTCACTTTAGTGTCAGGGTGAATCAGTTAACGAGAGTGAGGTTATAGCCAGAGTAGGGTTTTACCTAAGAAATAGCAAGATTCAAAACTTTCCAAGTTATCAATTTACACCAAATTTCTTTATTATTGTATTATATAAGAATTTTTAGGTTATGCTTTTAGTAAGTTTGTTTTCTATGTAAATTTTGCCTTAACCTTTCGATAAAGCTATGTTAAGCGATTAAAAAAATAACATATTTCTTAAAAACCACATTTTAGTGTCAGGAAAATTAACTTATGCTGAGTAGAGGGTGACACAGTCTTATGTAACTTGGTAGATTCATTGGGAAAGACTTGTTTCTTCAGGCCCTATGTGGAACTCCCTCTTGTAACTGAGAAGGACACAAAAATGAAATGTTATGTAATGACGCGTATTTCTTAAAAACCTCACTTTAGTGTCAGGGTGAATCAGTTAACGAGAGTGAGGTTATAGCTAGAATAGGGTTTTACCTAAGAAATAGCAAGATTCAAAACTTTCCAAGTTATCAATTTACACCAAATTTCTTTATTATTGTATTATATAAGAATTTTTAGGTAAGGCTTTCAATAAGTTTGTTTTCTACGTAAATTTTGCCTTAACCTTTCGATAAAGCTATGTTAAGCGATTTAAAAAATAACATATTTCTTAAAAACCACATTTTGGTGTCAGGGTGCAGCTTGAGTCAAGAAGGAGTGGTGATATAGCTAGAGTAGGGTTTTACCTACGAAATAACAAGATTCAAAACTTTCCAAGTTATCCATTTAAAATAAATTTTTTTATTATTAGATTCAATAAGAATTTTTAAATTATGCTTACGATTTTATTACAAATATATTTTTCGATCGTAACTATGACTACTTGGAAGTATGACTACTACTTGCGACTTCGACTGGGACTATGACTACTTGTAACTGTGACTCCTTGCAGCGGATACTGCGACTACGTATGACTGAGGCTGCTACTACTTGCATCTGCAGCTGCGACTTCTTGCAACTGCAGCTACTTGTAACTGCAAAAACTAGGAACTGCGTCAGCTTATGACTCTGACTACGATTAAGGCTACTAAGGATTTCAACTATGACTACTTGCGACTGCAACTACTTGCGACTCCGACAACTTGCAACCTTGACTACTTGCGATTATGCAAATACTGCAAATACGGCAATTCGTGATTGCAATTGCTACTACTTGCGTCTTTGACAAAGACTAGTTGTATTGCTACCCCTAATGCTATTGTGACTGTGAATGCAAATAATACTGCAAGTTAAACTACTAAAACCAGAACTGTCGAACTAAGTGAAAAGAATTTAACTGTATCTTGCTTGATAAAATGGCATAGTGCATCGAGGCGACAGAAGGGCTTATCTGTAATATCTCAAGAAGTAGCTAGGGTTATTAAGTTGAGAATTTCAGGCTATGTTGAGGGGGTTGATGGAAATATAAATTACGAGGTGCATTCGAGTTATCAAAAGCTCATATCTGGGCATATCTCTGTTGATATCAGGGGTGACTAAGGGCATTAAGTTGGGGCTTTCAAGGAATGCCAAGAGGGATTTTTAACAAAGTCAAAATACACTATGTGCATCTAGGTCCTGAAAAAGGGACAATATTTCAAGAAAAGCTAGGAAAGAGTGTCAACATGAAACATTCAGAGAATAAGAATAAGATAAGATAAAATTTATTCATCATCAAACACACATACAATCTTACATTTTACTATTCCCCGAAGACTCTCTGGCCTGTAAAAAAGGATGTTGAATGTTGAGGGGAATATTGAAATCAAAGACACTATGTGCATCTCAGTTGTCAATGGGCATAGTTTCAATATTTCAGTAACAGCTATGATTATTCAGTTGGAAGTTTCAGGATCTGCTATTTGGGATGTTAAACTAAATCAAAAGACGCCGTATGCATCCCGGCTGTCAAAATGAAATGTCCTCAAAATCTCAGGAATGGTGAAGGGTATTAAGTTAAACTTTTCAGAATGTGTCGATGATGATTAAGGGTATTAATTTGAAAGTGTCGTAGCAGGTTGAGGGGATGATGACTTTTATAAAAAGATACTATATGCGCTCCAGTTGTCAAAAAAATTTATCTGCAGTAGCGTAACAGTTCCAAAGCTTGATTTCAAATTGAATTTATTTGAAATTTATTGAGTTTGAATACAGGATATACGGAACAAGGCCGTATTCAGAGGAAGGGGTTAGGGCGTTTGAACCCACGCACCCATAAATATAAATCGCAAACATGAATATGTAGGTCGCAGTCTATAAAACAATGTTTTATTCGTTTCTCTCTTAGCCAGAAAAGTATGACAATTAGTAGTATTCTAACTTGTGACAAATGATTAGGAAAAGTATACATCCATAGTAATCCTTTAGCGTCTAGTGATAAATGCAACGATTATTCCTTTTTGTAATAAATAGTTTTCCCTGAGACGGGTTCGAATGTTTCGTTTTTCGCAAGCAAAAACTCACACGAATAAGAACATCGTAATTATGCTTATTTCGGAAGGGAGACCTTATCAAAATATTAAGCAAATGTGTTTTAAATAGCTCGCATTTTTTAAAGATTTTAAGGTTTATCATGCCTAAAACTTTATTAAATAGTTCTAGAATACATAAGAATGAAAGTGACTCCTTCTTAAAAAAAAGAAAAAAATACATTCCCACACTTCTCAAACTACGTGATTGGCTGATGAGTTTAAAGTCACTTCATCACATTAAAAACACATAATATGCACAAGAGGGCTTTGAGGCCTATCCCCTTACTAGATACCGAGATTTGTACGATTCCCCCTTTCCGTCTATTGTTGAGATTTTTGCTTGCACTCCTGAAAAAATTACTTGATACATGCCAATCTGGAGATTATGTCTCTTATCCAAGCTTATCTGGAATGGAAATAAAGAAATTTTTCCCGAAGTTTTTATTTTTCATACGGGTGATACCAGCTGTGAGATGAGAACTATCTTCAAAGTTAGTCAATACTTTACAGATCCCTCAGTCTTATTAACCACAAAGCGGAAGCAACAAGTTGCTTAAAAGGCAGCTGGTTAAGGTTTTCGATACAAAACTACTACTACCCTTCCTTTAAATTCACTTGAACACCCAGCCACCTGTGGCCAACACAGCTCCTCGCACTCCTCCTCCTGCCCAATTTCTTCTAGGTTTCATTCCTTACCCCCTCTCATGAAGCTCCGTTTTCTTTAAATGCCTCCTTTTGACCTTTTCCCATCCCATTCAGGTAAAACATGTTTTTCGTTTGGCCCCCGGCAGATGGCTAAAAAGTATAATCTTTGACAGTCTGTCGTCCTTCATCACTAAAATGTGAGTCATCTTATTGTACTAATGACATGGATATAATTCTCCCTAGAAAGTGCGTAAAATGACAAAACTCTGTGTATGATGATTCGGAAGATACTACTCTAAAACCACCCTACATACCATGTAACAGATACAAATAAAATTTGTGCCTAAAGCCGCCTTTTCAAATTCCTCATAAGCAAATCCTAACGTTATTTTTGCATCAAACAAAAGTGATTTTTTATCTTTTGGTATTAAAACCGAGATCCTGTCCTTTAATTTTGTTTTAAGATATAGCCTCCTTCAGTCAAGTCGGTGTTTCAAGAAACAGAAGATGAAGCATGACGGATTGATATGTGATGGGTGTGGAAGAGGCCCTAAAGTGAAGTCATGATTCTATTTTCTTATTTTATGTTATGCATAAACAAAATTCTAAAAATGGATAATGAATTCATGGCCTATGGGAAATTCTGATCAAGACTAAATCAGACAAATGTTTTGAAGTTATACCCTTGGAAGTAAATCCATGCATACGTACTTGAAAAGACAACTGGACGTTTTGGACGCTGATTTTGTTGTGTTTCAAAAATGTTTGTGCTCAAAAACACAACTGCGTTTCAAAAAGAGCATTCCAGAGATAAATAGGACTCGAATATGTCAAAACACATCCTTTCTTCTGTACGGCAGAGCAAAAGAGAATTATTCTAAAGGATAGATTCTAAACACCTCAGCATAAATTTTTCAGGGGGCAAGGTGGAGGTAAATAATAGTACTCTTTCTCCACTTCTGTTTGCGCTATTTATTAGCTTGTATAAAGTCCTATTAAATTTTTAATGCAATCAATTGCCGCTTTTCTACTTTTATGGTAAGTGTTTCAATTTCAAAAAGTTCGTGGATAACGAACTGTAAGAAAGCAGGGACATGTGCAAATAAAAATATATACTTAAAAAGAAACAACTTTTCACAGTAGTTTCAAATACATAAAATTCATGGAGGAGGATACCATTGATAAAAATTACATAATCAAACTCAGCATATGAGGAAACCAGAGGTTACAAGCAGCTACAAAAATAAGAAATTTGTATTTTTTTTTCAATGAGGTTTGTCAGTATTTTTTGTATTATTACCTACAACTTTATAAGTATTTGACACATTCTCAAAATGTATTGCCTGTTTCTCTTTAATACTTTCCTTGTGACTAATTAAAGCCTTCCTCCTATTCTTAGCACGGACAAGTCCAGACTGACTAATTCCTCTCAATTTCTTAACATGCCGATACAATAGCTTATACTGTGCCGTTGAATCGCATGTTCAGATACACTGCAATTTTACCGATGGCCTCCATTTCACGCCACCTCAATTCATGCTTTAGTACCTTCTCTACCTCCCATACCTTCCTCTTATTCTCGTTTGATCCATCACTCAAGAACATCTATCGCAAACTCTTTCTCTTTTCTAAAAAAATTAGTGTTTTTGACAACATTCCTAGCTGCGTTCCCTAAAGCAATTCCGTCCATCTTCTGCGTGGTCAGACTGTAAACCCTCCAGCATCATATCCAGCTGTTCCAGGAAAATTACTCTCAAAATCTCATCCTGGAGTCGGTCACCCTTATAAATTCCCGGAAGGTAGTTACCCCTCCTAAGTTTCAGCTTTAGATTATTTCCACACACTACTTAATGGTAATCTTTACATTTAGTAGAAACACTAGGATTTCTATATACCCTAATGCCATGTATCGATCCTTCCAGTACTGGATATACAATAACATGATCAATACAGTTGGTCATCTCACCGTCATTTGGGTTGCCGAGCCCTGTATTTGATACAACTACATTTTTATATTCATACATCCAATATATAGCCGTCTATAGCCAATGCTATTTTCCTTCCCTACACCAGATTTTTGTAGGCTAGGATACCATGTATCCCTGTTTCTACCAACTCGGGTATTACAATCCCAATAACATACAATATTTCTACTGAGGACAATGCCGCACGGTTTGAACTGCCCTTCCTCCCCGAAATTTCTATCTGACTCATAGAAAAGTAACAAAAATGCATATAAACAAATTTTGATGTGCTTTTAGAACTGTTTTTCTGCATCCCTCCTTCCGAACAAAATCCTGGATGAATCCTAGACTGGGAATCCTGTCTATTTCTTCCTTAAAATGCATGTAAAATCTATCTGAATCAATACGACATATATGACTATGACTGGCCTCGTGGACTTTTGATCATAAAAATGGATGGATAAGTATCAGTCCCTGGGAGACAACTTATTCCCAACTTCTTGACCCTAATTCAATAGTAGATTTTCCAATTTCTAGGTCTTAATTGAATATCTCACCCTTTCTGACAGATGTAATACATTCAAATTTTACACTCTCTTAGCATTAGCTCATCAGGTATTCCATTATTTCCTCCTATTTTGCCATTTCTATGTCCTAGATAGGAACTCTAATGTTATGCAACCTAGAAATTTGTGCGTCCATTAATCCTTTCTAAATTTGTATTTTTATCCACAATTTAAACATGCTGCATAGCTGCAAGAATCAATCACTTTTAATATTTTACGTGTTTGATATTTGTGGAATTTTATTTGTTACCAATTGTTTCCAGTTGATGCAAAATACTATTTCTATGCTCAGCAGTGTTCCATAATAGTTTTCGTTTAAGTTCGGCTCTACTTCAAGGAATATGAGTTGTAAAACATCGAAGTTTAAAATTATTTTCAGATTTAAGGAAATTGTGACCTTTCAACGTATATATTTTGATATATGTTTTGAAATATCAAAACTCTCTGAGATGTCCAACTAAGCTGAAAACATGAGTAATACAGACACTCGTATTAGAGACCTTCAAAATGAATCATATGAGGAAATATTTGGTCAGTAAATTTAGAAGAGATCTATAGGCCTCAACATGATGAGTCAAATGAACCTACTAGTATAGAGAATATAGAAAAAATTGTTATGAATTTTCTAATTGAGATGAATCAGGAAACTTTTAGTCAAGTAAAAGAACCTCTAACCAAGAAAATAATGATCTACGCAGAAGATTTAACAAGAAAATATAGTGTTATAAATCAAACTGGAAGAGGAGAGACCCAACTATACTCTCAACTAGCTGACAAAATAAGAAGACATTAGAGTAAGAAGACATTTTTGAATAATGACATAATTAAAAAGACCCTAAATCTAATGAAATCGGATTAAACGTTTAGGATAAAAGCTCCTAGCAAAGGAAATAACTATCAAACTACATAAATTCAAAGTATTAAAATTATTCACACACACGATAAGAAGATTCATGGAGGAAGGAGGATGCCCCACTTTCTCAGAATTTAAGCATATCTAGATATACATATGAAGGTTCATACAGCAAACATGATACCCATGAGGCATAGGCAGCGCAATAGCGCTACCTAAGCAAAGAGCGATGTATGCACAATGTATTTTTTTCAGACAAGGACTCTTCGTACAGAAGGAGTTGTCGTAGAAACTTCGAAAGGGGCTCAATCGATTGGATATTGAAAGTTCTAGTGCCACTTTTAATAGTCAAAGTGACCGTCCCGTGCTCATCATTTCCCCAAACATATCCAATCAAAATTTTGATATAGCCATTTTGTTCAGCGTACTTCAAAGATCAAGTAATTATGTCTTTGAGCCCCATCCAAGCGGAAAAGGCCTTCCGGGTTGAAACAGCCCCTCAGGACCTGGGGATATGGTGTTGTAAGTTATTTCCCGGGAGCATTTAAGGATTTTACGGGTGATCTTATGAACTTTAGAGGAGGCTCGTTTAATCGGAAATTATTAGTTCTAGTTCCCTTTTAAGAGTCAAAAGTGATGGAGGGCAACTAGCCCCCCCCCCCTACGTGATCGTTTCTCCAAACGCACATGATTGAAATTGTGAGATAGCCATTTTGTTGAAAATACGCCAAGAACATATAACAATGCCTCCAGCGTTATAACAACCCACCAGAGCCCCCGGGGCAAGGGTTCTAAGTTATGCCCGGTGGCATAATTTACGCTTACAACTTCGGATGGGGCTCACTTGATTGAAAATTGGAAGATATAGTGTCCTTTTTAAGAGTCAAAAGTGAATTGAGGGCAACGAGACCCCCCCCCCCAGGCCCATCATTTCCAAAAACAAATTTTCAATCAAAATATTTAGATAACTGTTTTCTTCACCATTGCTGAAAGGTACAGTAATTATGCCTTTAGGTATATCAAACCTCCCCCCCAGGGGCCCTCAGGGCAAGGGCTGTAGGTTAAGCAATTCGTTCATTGTTTACAAGTAGTAGCCTATATATTATTGAGAAAGGTTTGCATGTTTGGCTTCTACTTAAGGGCATTTAGGTGAGCCTTTCAGAGAATTATGAGGGGAATATTAAACTAAATAAAAACACGTTATGTGCACACCAAAGGGCGTAACTCAGGAATGACCGAGTATATTAATTTGGAACTTTCAGGAAATGAGAAGAGTGGTGATTAATTAACCAAAAAATTAGTGTTTGCACGCGACTTCTAATAAACTACCACCACCACCACTACTTCTTCTACTACGACACTACAACATTTAAAATATTAAGGGGAATTTTGAACAAAATCAAAAGATGCAATGTGCATTCAGATTGTCAAAAGAGTGCATCTCAAGAATGGATTTGGATATTAAATTGGAACCTTCATAGAATGCCTAAAGGGGAAAAACAATTGACCAAAAGGCAATATGTACACGCTACTAGTTATACTACTGTTTTTACTACTACTACTACTACTTCTTTAACAGCTACTTGTAAGGAAGAGTAATTACCTCTTCCGGAACACTTAGACTACCATTTTAATAACATTCAACTCAAGTTTCTTTCTGAATAAGCATTTCTATTATAATTCCGGTAACTCTTGTAACTTCTGACCTGCATCTGCAACTAAAACTACATCATCAGTAAAAAGGAAGATGTTGATCCAGTGACAACACTGGGGCCCGCTTCTTCTCTTCTATGGTGGTTTCATTTTGCCATTCAATTAACAGAAGCAATCATTTAATGTTAGAATGAAAATGGTCTATGATTAGTAAACTAAAACAACCCATCAACCAACAACGAGTTTACATTTTATAGACATCGTGTGCATCAGTGTCAAACAGTTCGTGGTAACAAACTGTAAGTAAGGAGCGACCCGGCTCAATAGTAACTGAAGCTCTTGAAAACCAAGTTTTGATACCAATAGATATATTAAAAGAATCGGCTTATTATGCTGTTTAAATGTATGAGTTTCATTAAGTTTAGTCTTACCAATTAAAGGTTCCGAGCCTGAGAAAATTTGTCCGATTTTCGAAAAAAAAGGGAGAAACACCCCCTAAAAGTATTAAGATCTTAATGAAAATCAGACCATCAGATTCAGCGTATCGGAAAACCCTAAGATAGTGGTTTCAAGCTCCTCTCTGCAAAAAGGTGGAATTTTGTATTCTTCGCCAGACGAAAGATTACGGATGCGTGTTTTTTTCCCAGGGATCGTCGTATCGACCCAATGGTCCTAGAATATCGTGGGAGGGTTCATTCGAACGGACATTAAAAGTTATAGTGCCATTTTAAGTGACCTAAAAGACTGGAGGGCATCTTGACCTCCAATCTGGTCCCCCGCCCCTTTTTCCCCAAATTTGTTCAATCAAAATTTTGAGACAGCCATTTTGCTCGTCATAGTTGACAGGCCTAATAAATATGCATTTCGATATAACATGATCCTCCACCCCAGAGCCCCAGGGGAAAGGTCTTTAGGTCGTGAAATTTGCCCATTTTTGCACATAGTATTTGTTATTGTGAAGTATGTATACATTTTGTGGGGGGAGGTGATTTTTTCCTTGGGGTTTTTCCACGGGGAAATTTTCTATGGGAGGGAAGTTTCCAGGGGGTAAACTTGTCAAGGGGAAGTATGCACTGGGGGAATTTGTCAGAAGTTCTATACAAAATTCTTATTAAATGTCTTGCTTTCTCTTTTCTGTCTCAATTACAGCATGGAATTGTTAAGGGTAATTGTGCGGGGTAAATTTTCACCGGGATTGAATTGTCTAGAGGATACTTCCGCAGGAAAGGGGATGTCTCCGTGGAGGTGGGGCCACATTCCCTGACATTACTTATAAACGATCAGAAATTAAATAAAAAAGTATATTCAACTGAAAGTAAGGAGCAACATTAAAACGAACAGAAATTATTACGTATATGGAGTGAATTGCCCCCTCCTCACACCTCGCTAATTACGCTAAAGTATGAATTGTGTCCCAATTCTTTAAGAACGACTCCTGAAACACAAGAGTCGTTTAATTAGAAAAATAGGAAGCTTTTTTAAAAGCACTAAAAAAAACTTTAGCACAAAGAGCGAGGTGTTGAGGAGGGGGCAATCCCCTTCATACACGTAATAATTTCTGTTCGTTTTAAGTTTTAATATTGCTCCTTACTTTCAGTTGAAAAGACTCGTTTTTTTTTAAATTTAATCATATACCACAGCAAATGCGAAACCCAATGTAAAATTGAAACAGCTAAGATCTTACAGTTGGTCAGGAAAGCCATCGGTTGTCAATAAAAATGAAGATACAATTACTTTTACACTGCATAATTCGACAGACAGTGAAGCTGATAGCTCTGGTAGTAAAAACGTTTCCTAAACAACGTTTTACTTTATCTCAATTTCGCTATATTTTTTTCATCATACGTGGGTTACTGAAGGGATATCTCTACTAAGTAATCTGAAATGCAAAAAGAGCTCCAATTGATTCAGATAGCCGCAAACTTTTTCTTTTTTTCCTTTTTAGGAATAATCACTTAGAGCTGACCTTCAGTACCGATTCTTTGCTTTGATGGCAATTCCATGAAGATGAGGCAATCAGAAATAACAATCACAGTGGTCACATAAATTAAGCGATTTTGACTGGTTAACAATAAAACAGGCCTCCAAGTTAATACAACTTAAGTGAACTTTTTTTTTCATGTTTTTACAGGAGTTATGACACTGAAAAGGCACAAAATAAAAACAACTAAAAGCTTTTTTTATTATAGCGACATTATTTGATAATATTGATTAGAGGGAATAGACCAAACTAATTTTTAGACATTGGTCCAATTTTTATTTCATGAAGAAAATCTTTCAAACAGTGTGCTGAAAGGTGGAAAAGTATGTGTATTCAGCATAGGTGGAAGGAAGGAATGACAAAATCGAATTATATGCAGTGTAGTTATAAACAAACTATAAGAAATTTTGACAAATCCTAGCATTTGGGGGGCCAGGAACTGGGAATTCCCCGTTGTTTACACTTGTATTTTCTACATTTTTGAAAAATAAGGCTACAAACATTTCTCTCTAGCTGCCGCCTAAATAAATTCTCTTCTTAAGTAATTGCATTATCCATCGTCCCAAAAACAAAATAGAAGAAGAGAGAGTCCGATTTTAAAAATAAAAAAATATTTGGATTGTTGATTGGTGTCCTCTTAACCCACAATAGAAAAAAAGATATTAACCATAGTTTTAGCTCCTTATTTTTTATAGGCCCGTACCGTCATACCCTCAATGTCTTTTTTACTTTAGCAGACCATGGGTCCAGGAACTTACAGATTTAAGTTTCAAACCTATCAAAAGCAATATGTTTAAGGGTCTTTTTCCGGACCCCCTAACACCCTCGCTTCTCCTCAACAAAAATTTGAGACTCCCTTAGCCCAAGAGCAGATCCATGAAATTTTCAACCCAATCAGACAGTCAAGAGCAAATGTGCCCAACGGTTTACTAAAGAAAGTATGTGTAAATAATGACCTATTTACATGATTTAGGACCCTTGAGCTTGGGGACGCATGTATCTCATCACCCCAAAAGGCATGTCTATTGAATTTCTTGACTTTTTATTTTGGCTAAATGGCAATCTAAAATTTTTTGTCCAACGCTATGGGGGAATAAGGGTGACCAATGCTGATCGAAGGAACTTCCTATCCAGTTTCTCTAACCCTCCCCCCCTTGTGGAGGGGTAAAGAATGACACATTGAATTTTACTACGTCTTTGGTAGCGTTTAGACTCTGAGATTTCAAGGCTGAGAGCAAGAGTAGTGTAATAAAAAATTTGCAGTGGCAAAGTTTACATTTGCTTTAAGCAATATAATGGGGTACTTTAAATGTTATAAGCAGAAGTCAGAAAAAAAATGACCTGGTATTAAAACTAAGCTTATTGCATTCTAAAATGCTCTAAAAAATAGTATTCAAGCTACAGCGCGAATAACCGGAGGAGAAGAGGAAGAGGGGAGGGGGCAGCCTTAGCATATAGAATAATTTTTGATTTGTTTTAAGTTTTTAACGTTGCTCTTTACTTCTACATGAAAAACATTACAAAACATCTACATGAAAAACATCTACATTAAATGCAATTCAACAAGTGGCGTTAAAAAACAAATAATCGAATTTGAAAAAAGGATCGAATGTACAATCTTTGGTTTCATAGATCCCTGCTCTCATCATTTTGAGCCTCCAGGACTAAGCCCCCATACGAAAGCTCAAGATTGTTCCTTAGATTCCACAATATTTATTTTCAGTAGACTGTAAATGGCTCCGATCGAGAGATATTACGAACCTGTCCAAAGTGCTGCAGATATAGGTGGCGAAAGAGATCTCCATCGTCCTGTCTCCACTCTTGCATCAGGACTTCGATTTCGTAAAGGCATATCAGGAATTTGGCCTAAATCATCAGCACGAGAGAGGGAGGCTGACCGTCTTGGGGCAACTCTAACATGTTTCCTTTCCTTTTTAATTTCCTTCTCAGCGTCACTAATGCTGGATGATTCGGTCTCAATTCCAAGGTTTCTTTGATTATCCGATGTGCAACGAATATCAAGCGAACTGTCTGACTTAATTTTAGAACCTAGAAAATTAGAAAGCACAACTTAGTTTCTTATTTGCTCTGGAGTTTTTGTGACTGTGGAAACAATAAGCCATTTTGTGTATATTTTTTCAACCGGTCACTGAGTCTAGAAAAGATGGTTCCAGGGGACTGGAATGGTATTTCTCATCAATGGTGACTTTAGCAATGTAGTTAAGAGGACAAGAGTTCTAGATACTAAAAATGGTAGATATGTATCGGGTAAAATATATTTTGAAAAAAAAACATGGGCATACTACACCTTATCGGCAGAAAGGTAGGCATATCCTGATTCAGTGCAAATAAAAATTAAGTCCCGAATCGGGGCGAAAACAAGTGCTGACCCTACACACAAACAAGACAAGTCTAATATGGGGACTAAGTCAGTGCAAAAATGAGCTAAGTCGAGATCGGTGCTCAAATGTTGTGATTCGGAAGATTGGTGTGGTAAACCATTTCCATTGCTTAGAAAATTTATCGTTGGTTCTTTTGAAAGCTCTAATTATTTTTGTTTGTTTTTCCTTATTGATATTACGACAGGCAGAACAAACTCGCTTGTTTCTGACCAACAGCTTATTTTTATAATGAATTACATGGGTAATCAGTTAGCAAATTATTTACCAGTATACTTAAATTGACGCATTTTTTGTGTAAAACAATAGAGAAAACAATGAAGACTGGCCACTGATACCTACATACCAGAGCTTATAGCCCCAGACACTGGCAGGGGACTCCAAAAAGTAAGAATTTTTATGATGTTTTAAGAGTTTAAAAGGCTATCAACCCCTCCTACAAAAATACCCCTCCCCCCTGCTCAAGACAAACTCTCTTTACCTGTCTTTACGCAAGAGACAAAAACTGTTCATGGACACTTGACAAACATACAAAAAGAAAACATGCATCGCCATCAAAGAGTCAAACATTAAAAATTTACGAGTTAATTGAAGCCGTAGAAATTGAACTTTCAAACAGTTCGTGGTAACGAACTGTAGTAAGGAGCGACCCCGCTCAATAGTAAACGAAACTCTAAAAAACGGAATTTCAATGCTTAAAGATATATCAAAAGAATCGAATTTTTATGGTGATTTTAAATATACAAGTTTCATCAAATTTAGTCTTTGTCATCAAAAGTTACGAGCCTGAGAAAATTTGCCTTATTTTGGAAAATAGGGGGTAACACCCCCTAAAAGTCATAGGATCTTAACGAAAATCACACCATCGCATTCAGAGTATCAGAGAACCCTATAGAAAAAATTTCAAGGTCCAATCTACAAAAATGTGGAATTTCGTATTTTTTGCCAGAAGACAAATCACGGGCGAGTGTTTTTTTGTTTTTTTTTCAGGGGTCATCGTATCGACCAAGTGGTCCTAGAGTGCTGCAAGAGGGCTTATTCCTACGGAAATGAAAAGTTCTAGTGCCCTTTTTAAGTGACCAAAAAAATTGGAGGGCACCTAGGCCCCCTCCCACGCTCATTTTTTCCCAAAGTCAACGGATCAAAATTTTGAGATAATCATTTTGTTCCGCATAGTCAAAAACCATAATAACTATGTCTTTGAGGATGACTTACCCCACACAGTCTCTGGGGGAGGGGCTGCAAGTTACAAACTATGACCAATGTTTACATACAGTAATGGTTACTGGGAAGTGTACCGACGTTATCAGGGGGATTTTTTCGGTTTGGGTGTGGGGTTCAGGGGAGGGGGCTATATGGGAGGATCTTTCCTTGGAGGAATATTTCATGGGGGAAGAGAAATTCAATGAAAAGGGCGCAGGATTTTCTGGCATTAATATTAAAAAAACAAAACAATGAAAATATAAACATGAAAAAGTTTTTTCAATTGAAAGTAAGGAGAGGCATTAAAACTTAAAACGAACAGAGATTATTACGCATATGAGGAGTTCTAAAAATACTTTAGGATAAAGAGCGAGGTATTTAGGAGGAGATAAATACTTCACTCTTTATGCTAAAATTTTTTTAGGTAATTTCAACTATTTATTCTACGGCCTTTCTGATTCAGGGGTCATTCTTAAAGAATTGGGACAAAACAAGATTTCGTGTGAAGAGCGAGGTATTAACGAGGGACCAACCGCCTCATATATATAAAATAAAAAATATGAGAATATAAAAGTTTGTTACGTAAGTTAATTCTTAAGTTAGGTATATTTTTTACTAATAAAAACGTTCGTTAAAAATTTAAAGATCTAGTTGCCTTTTTAAGTAACCGAAAAATTGGAGGGCAACTAGGCCTCCTTCCCCACCCCTTATTTCTCAAAATCGTCTGATCAAAACTAAGAGAAAGCCATTTAGCCAAAAAAAGAATTAAGATGCAAATTTCATTTTTATAATTTATGTACGGAGAGCCAAAATCAGACATGCATTAATTCAAAAACTTTCAGAAATTAAATAAAAAAAACAAGTTTTTTGAAATGAAAGTAAGGAGCGACATTAAAACTTAAAACGAACAGAAATTACTCCGTATATGAAAGGGGCTGTTCCTCCTGGACACCCCGCTCCTTGCGCTAAAGTTTGATTCTTTCTCGCAACTCTACTTTTTAAAACAATAAAAACTTTAGCGTAAAGAGCGGGGTGTCGAGGAGGAAAAGCCCCTTTCATATACGGAGTAATTTCTGTTCGTTACATACTTGAGCGAGAAATTTGTACAAAAAGTTTCAAATTTGTCTTGAGTCCCCTACTAATTATAAGCCAGAATTTAAATAAGACAGTCTTCTTATCCAATTCTCTCTTTATATCAGTCCTCGTACCCTAAGATTTAGAATCTCTCTTATGAAATTGGAAGGCTAAGAATATTAAATGTTCTCTACATTCTTTTACCATGAACTATGTAATACGATTCACTGAAAAAATGACCAGTCAAGGAATTGTAGGATTGTCGTCTAGTGAATAACAACATAAAATAGACTTAAGTAGGATCATTTTTTCCTATATCAGACAAGAAGAAAGAAAACCCCTTTGAGTAGTATCTATTTACTATACGAAAAGGGAACTAATATTATAGACGGTAACTAAATTGATATTT
Source organism: Artemia franciscana (assembly GCF_032884065.1). NCBI lineage: Eukaryota > Metazoa > Arthropoda > Branchiopoda > Anostraca > Artemiidae > Artemia > Artemia franciscana. Next base: position 37,648,518 of record NC_088863.1, read on the forward strand.
TGAAAAAGAAATAATGTTGGCTGAAAACCTTATTTTGCTATTAACTTCGAATAAAAAAAAAGTATTGTGGAAAATTAACTTTTTATCATGTGATATATGTATCGATCAAAAAGAAAAGTTAAATTTAAAAATTATTTAAGATGATAAATTTAAATTTAAAGAAAAATTATTTAAGATGTAATTCATAAATCTAAACGTCATTTCACTCCATTGATTAGATTGATTCAGCGCGTAGAATTCTCTATTTCTCGGTCTTTTTGTCTTTGGTCCACTAATCATCTTAGATTCCACTTTATGTTTGAACTTTTTTTTTTTAAGAATTTATGTTTGAACTTTTTTTTTTAACAAACATAAATTAAAACGAATAATTACATAAAACATAAAGGAACATATGCTGCTTTGTATTAATAGTCGAGTCCTAGGGCGAAGAGAAATTAAAATGAATAATCAACATAGACTTAAAACGAACAAATGTTACCACAAATGAAAGTAAGACTATCGTCCCCAACATCCTTTAAAAACTGGAGAGTTCTTTGCAATTTTCTAAAACCGATTTGTATTTTGAGCAGTAGCTTTTATTGGTCCTAACATCATCAACAACACAAAATTAAAATAAAATCAAATTCTAATGAAGATTTAATAACAAAAGCTACAATAAATAAAGGAGGTGTTCCCCCCTCCATACCTTCTAAAAAAACTTGCCCTTTACTGAAAACCATAATTATTTTGAACAGTGCAGTTTTTGTTTGCAAAACGTTAAAAAAAAATGCGCTTTTTCTTTTTTTTTTACAATTACATTTGCGAGAGAAACAGCTCAAAGTCTATGTTATCGTCAGTAAAGTGGATATGACACTCTCGCTTTTGGTGGGTTTAAGGGGGTACTCGCCCATCTTTTACTTGCGGTAATATCTCTTCGTTCCAAATTTAAATTGATTATTCACTTAAATATATGATCGTTTTAGGATATGCTACTCAGTCATAATCATTTCGGTTTTTCTCAAATTCTAATTTTTCGACGATTATAGTCCTCCTCATTTCTTTTTACTATTCCCTCCACTCTACTATTCTTCGAAATACTTTTTATTAAACATTTTTCCAATTAAATTCAGTTTATTTTATAACTGACATATTTCAGTAAATAATTAATTATAGAAATATTTGCAATTTTTTCTGTTCTCCAATTAACAGCCAAAACTTTAGGTTGTAGTTGAAATTTAGGACAAGATTTGAACATTCAGTGAAAATGATCAATTAGTCATAGGCTTATGAAGTAATTTTGAGTGGTATTTTACTCTTAAACTTTGGGCGCATGGTGAGGGTAATTGTTATTTACATGGACTAAAAATTTACTTAATTTTAGGTCCTCCTTAGAGCTGAAGTAATCTTGTAGACACCTTTGAATATATATTCAAATTAAATAAAATTCAAATTAAAAATTGTTTGTTAGTTTAATTAAATTCAATTCAAGGTTATCAGAGACAACACTATAGCGTTGCGTATAGTAAAGAGTCATGAGGCTTCAATGTTTTATTGTTCATTTATATTTTATCCCAAAGTAACTTCATATGGAAGGAGTGGCTGCATAATTTTCGGAGGAGGCTTATTCGATTGGAAATTGGAAGTTCTAGTGGCCTTCTTAAGATTCCAAAGTGACCTGAGAGTAACAAGCTCCCCCCACGCCCTCTAATAGCAGTTTTATTCAAAGTAGCCAAAGGTCGTATAACTATGTTTTAGGGTTGACAAAACCCCCCACCACCCGGGGCAAGAGTTGTAAGTTATGCAAGTGGCATATTGTTAAAAGGTTTTCATTGAAGGGGTGGTCGCAAAAATTTTGGAGGAGGCTCATTCGATTTGAAACCAAAAGTTATAGTTCCTTAAGAGCCAAAAATGATCGTAGGGCAACAAGCCCGGTCAAGATTTTGAGATAGCCATTTTGCTCAAAATAGTCCAAAAGTTCAATAGCTATACTTCTTATAATACCTTGGTGCTCTTCTCTTATTAACAGTCGAAGAAAAATTCCTTTTTGAATTCAATTATATCTTTGTAAACAGAGAATATCGATAGTAAGTTTCTTGCCATTTACAAGTGCCTACATTTTATCTCCTAGCCTAGGTTGCAGGTTTACGAAAGTTACGACGATCTTTTGCTTAGGAGAGTTACTTCTCTTATTTTATTATCCAGATATCTCCTCCTTTGAGAGAAGACATCTTGATACGTGGTTTTAAAGATTAAGCTGGTTTTTGAGCATAGATAAAATTACCGGTTTAGCTATACCTGAGGGAACTCCCCCCTTCTTCAACTATACTCTAATACTACTTTTAAGCAGCTATTACATAATGCGCTTCCCCAGAAGCTAGTTCTGGAAGATGTTAAGATGTCAGCCGTTAATGGCGCTGTTAAAAGCCGAAGTTCAACTCACTGCTCGAACTCGTGGACGGACTATGCACACTCAATCAAATTCTCTACTATTACCCACAACCAGGGAAACTTAGGTACCACTTGACAGCAAAAATTGTTTTGCCAAGGATTCTTGTACAAAATTGATTCATTCCGACGCAGTTTTAGCATCACATGGTTCGGTGGAAAAAACTCTAGCGAGGTTAAAAGAAATATACATTTTCAAACACACGAGGAATAGAATAAAAGTAGTATGTGAAAACTGCCACATTTGTCTACGTAGAAATAAAATCCCTAAAACCACCCCCCTAGCATTAGGAAAAACTGACAAGCCGATGTATCCGTTTAGGATAGTTAGTATTGACACGGCTGGCCCACTCCCACTGACACTCAACACCGCTGGTGCTCCAGCGCCTCATAAAGTGATAATTTTTTAACACTATACCAAGTTTGGGATATTAGATGCACTAAAAGACAATATACCAAAGTTAATTATGATTTTGTATTATAAGCCTCTGAAACAGGGATCTAAAAGAAGGTTGGTTAACTTATGAAAACGGGGTGGCTAACTGCGAAATTTGAAGTCGCAATCCGTGGAAATCAGCGGGATAAATTATTCAAACAATTTAAACAAACTTTTTTGATTATTTATCAATCAAACAAAGGATTACAAATGGGGATTTGTCAGTACTTTCAGAAAAGCAGAAGCTTTTTAGTATTTGTTAACTCCATCTACAACCCTAGAAAGAAAATACTGATCTTAGAGTAAACGATAAGCCACTTAAAATGGTATAATAAACTTTTTTTTGACGGAAGCAAATCAAATTTGGCTCCATCCATTGCACATACTGTTAATAATTTTAATGCCATTTTACGGGTAGTATTTGGAATATGTTGCGCATGGGTGTGCTTTCGCCTAAGAGCAGTACACTTCGCACTCTTTCCATTAAAAAATGAAGATATTAACACGGGTGAAGAAAATGGCACTCATAAATCTAAAGAAAACTAAATTGTTCTAATGTAAAAATGACGAAAAGAAAAGAAAAAAATTCTTCGTTTTAGTCTACTAGTGTATTTATATGTTTAGGTACAGGGATTATTGTATGCAATTGTGGCCTCTCCTATGAAAAAAAGGCTCACCCTTGGTGTCAACATAACAATTTTACCATAAAGTAAACTAAAAGATTTCGCAGTGCCATAGTGAATTCTACTTTTTGTTCTGATTCGTGTGAATCATGAAATTCTATGTATATAACATGTATCAAATTTGAGTCTTTTCAAAATTACAAATCATAAGTGCATATTAAGTTGTAATTTCAAAAAAAATAGTGCATTATCAATAACAATATAGCGTATTTTATCGTTTTAAACTGAAAATCCTTCCGTTTAATAAATTCTGTTCTAATTAGAAAAAAACTCATAAAGAAATAGTTGAGAGAAAAAACTAAGTTTTTTTTCTTTAAGTGGGGGGGGGGTTGTGAACTTCATTATAAATGTATATTTCTTTACTATTTTACTCTATACTTGCCATATTGTTGAGGTCATAGAGACAGCAACCTAGATATTTTTATGGCTACCTAGTTTATCAAACAGTTCGTGGTAACGAACTGTAGTAAGGAGCGATCCGGCTCAATAGTAACCAAAACTCTAAAAAATTGAATTTTGATATCAATAGCTACATCAAAAGAATCGCATTTTAATGCTGATTTTAAATATATAAGTTTCATCAAGTTTAGTCTTACCAATCAAAAGTTACCTGAGAAAATTTGCCTTATTTAGGAAAATAGGGGAAAAACACCCCCTAAAAGTCGTAGGATCTTAACGATAATGACACCATCAGATTCAGCGTATCAGAGAACCCTGCTGTAGAAGTTTCAAGCTCCTATCTACAAAAATGTGGAATTTTGTATTTTTTGCCAGAAGAAAAATCACGGGTGCGTGTTTATTTGTTTGTTTGTTTTTTTTTGTTTTTTTCTTTTCCCCAGGGGCCATCGTATGGACCAATTGGTCCTAGAATGTCCTAAGAGGGCTCATTCTAACGGAAATGAAAAGTTCTAGTGCTCTTTTTAAGTGACCAAAAATTGGAGGGCATCCAGGCCCCCTCCCACGCTCATTTTTCTCCCAAAGTCAACGGATCAAAATTTTGAGATAGCCATTTTGTTCAGCATAGTCAAAAACCATAATAACTATATCTTTGGGGATGACGTACTCCCCCAAAGTCCCTGGGGGAGGGGCTGCAATTTACAAACTTCGACCAGTGTTTACATATAATAATGGTTATTGGGAAGTGTACAGACGTTTTCAGGGGGATTTTTTTGGTTTTGGGGGCAGGGTTGAGGGGAGGGGGCTATGTGGGAGGATCTTTCTTTGGAGAAATATGTCATGGGGGAAGAAAAATTCAATGAAAAGGGCGCAGGGCGAATCTGGTCACATTAGAAAAAACGTCAAATTCAGAGCTTAATATACAATGCTGGGTGTTCGGAGCCTCTCTATTATGGAGTATAATTTGAAAATAACACACCTTACGAGCGATAAAACATATATACCACAAGCATAACTCAACTAACGAAAGAACTGCTAAGAGATAACACAACTATAAAGCGAAAACAGGTGAAAACTAACGGGAAAATAAACGAACTAAGAGGTGGAAGGGGCCCAGAGAAAAAATATAACCCTTTTCCAATTTTGAGCCTAACTTCCGCAAAGGAGTAATAATGTCAGAAGCCCCGAAATACCGAATTATTTTCTTTTCAAACAGTTCGTGGTAACGAACTGTAGTAAGGAGCGACCCGGCTCAATAGTAAACGAAACTCTAAATAACAGAATTTTGATGCTAAAATATACATCAAAAGAATCGGATTTTCATGCTGATTTTAAATATATAAGTTTCATCAAATTTGGTCTTTGTAATCAAAAGCTACGAGCCTGAGAAAATTTGTCTTATTTTAGAAAATAGGGGAAAACACCCCCTAAAAGTCCCAGAATCTTAACGACAATCACACCATCGCATTCAGCGCATCAGAGAACAGTATAGCAAAATTTTCAAGCTCCTATCTAAAAAAATGTGGAATCTCGTATTTTTTGCCAGAAGACAAATCACGGGTGCGTGTTTATTTGTTTGTTTTTTTTTCCAGGGGTCATCGTATCGACCATGTGGTCCTAGAATTTTGCAAGAGGGCTCATTCTAACGGAAATGAAAAGTTCTAGTGCCCTTTTTAAGTGACCAAAAAAATTGGAGGGCACCTAAGACCCCTCCCACGCTCATTTTTCTCCAAAGTCAACAGATCAAAATTTTGAGATAGCCATTTTGTTCCGCATAGTCAAAAACCTTATTAAACTATGTCTTTTGGAGTGACGTACTCCCCCACAGTCCCTGGGGGAGGGGCTGCAAGTTACAAACTTCGACCAGTGTTTACATATAATAATGGTTATTGGGAAGTGTACAGTCGTTTTCAGGGGATTTTTTTTGGTTTGGGTGTGGGGTTCAGGGGAGGTGGCTATATGGGAGGATCTTTCCTTGGAGGAATATCTCATGGGGGAAGAGGAATTCAATGAAAAGGGCGCAGGATTTTCTGGCATTACTATTAAAAAAACAAAACAATGAAAATATAAACATGAAAAAGTTTTTTCAATTGAAAGTAAGGAGAGGCATTAAAACTTAAAACGAACAGAGATTATTACGCATATGAGGGGTTCTAAAAATACTTTAGCATAAAGAGCGAGGTATTTCGGAGGAGATAAATGCCGCACTCTTTATCCTATAGTATTTTTAGTAATTTCAACTATTTATTCTACGGCCTTTCTGATTCAGGGGTCATTCTTAAAGAATTGGCACAAAACTTACGATTTAGTGTAAAGAGCGAGGTATTAACGAGGGTACAAACCCCCTCATATACATAATAAAAATTTAAGAATATAAAAGTTTGTTACGTAAGTTAATTCTTAAGTTACGTATATTTTTTACTAATAAAAAAATATGTTAAAAATTAAAATTTATAGTTGCCTTTTTGTGTAACCAAAAAATTGCATGGCAACTAGGCCTCCTTCCCCATCCCATATTTCTCAAAATCGTCTGATCAGAACTAAGGGAAAGCCATTTAGCCAAAAAAGGAATTAAAATGTAAATTTCATTTTAATAATTTATGTGTGGAGAGCCAAAATCAAACATGCATTAATTCAATAACGTTCAGAAATTACAGAAATTACATAACCGAAAGTAAGGAGCGACATTAAAACTTAAAACGAACAGAAATTACTCCTTATATGAAATGGGTTGTCCCCCCCGCAATCCTTCGCTCTTTACGCTAAAGTTTGACTCTTTTCCACAATTCTGCTTTTTAAAACAATTAAAAGCTTTAGCATAAAGAGCGAGGGATTGCGGAGGGGACAACCCATTTCATATACGGAGTAATTTCTGTTCGTTTTAAGTTTTAATGTCGCTCCTTACTTTCGGTTAGAAAAACTAGTTTTTTTTTATGTAATTGACAATAAAGCTATTAACCCATGATTTGTAATAAACCATACAGTTTAATTACGATTTCTTTGACTAGATTTGTTTCCGTATATATTCTGAGCGTACATTAATTAATTTGAGTCTAGTTTCATATCTGTTATAATAAAGATGTTCTGATTTGTTTGTGACTCAGAGTCACTCTATTCTATGGCTGTGATACTGGACCTTGTTTATTCCTGGACTTTCCTGGCACCATTTGATGAACTAAGCCCTTACAAAAGCGCAAGTCCCACACCAGCAATACTTCAGGAATGAATTCTCTAATAGAGAAGCAATTTGATCAAAAGATCTATTTATTGTTTATAGAGCACGAGAGTGGAAGTGTCACATGTGCTTTAAACAAATAAAATTTTTAATCTAAGTGTTTTGGAAGGCAAGCGGTAAATAAAACAGTTGCAATTATCAACTCAATTACCAGTGCAATTACCAAGTTTTTGCCTTCAAGTAATTTCAGTTGATTGCTGATTAACTTACATACTTGCTTAATTAATTACTAGTGGACAAAGAGGGGGATGAGAAGGCACCAGTTCTCCTCTTATACAGGATTATTTTTCTTTATTTTTAGCTTGTAGTTCCTCTTTACTTTCATATGAAAAAATAATATTTTAGTTGGTATTTTAGAAGTTGTTAGGAAGTATTTAAGCGTTTAGAAACAAATTAAATGAAATTAAGCCTATTAAATGATAAGATTATCATTAAATGATATTTAATCTATAGCCTATATAGCGATATTTACATCTATAGCCTATTAAATGATAAGCCAGAGAAAAACAGGAACAAACATTGGGTTAAAATAAAGGCAAAAAAAGAAGAAAAAATTAAAAATTTTCTTGTTTAAATGTCAGCTACGGAATTTGGGCCTACAGTCTTAATATAATGTACATTGTATATCCTAATATTAGATTTAGCTCTATTTTACCAAATTATGAAAGGCCGGTTCAACCAAATCCTTTTACCCGCTTTTTCAAAAATCAAATGAAAAATTTATATCAAGTTCAAAATGTTTAATAATTCGGGGAAAGCGAGCGTGACAAAGCTCAAGTGAATGTGTGGTTATACCTAAAAAAATTTTGTCCAATTTAATCTTCAGCGTGTGAAAGTGGGCATCCGCCGTTTAGTCATTAAGGTAAACCACACATTAATTAACATTTCACTCTATTTAACAGTGTAATAAAATGTTACAGTTTCCTTGTAAATTGATTTTTTTCCCTTTACAATATGTAGTTGATATTAAAAAAAATAGGTATATAATTTAAAGGCAAAAACCGGTAAAGTCGACCTCACACTATTTCAACTATTGAAGCATAAAAATATTTTTTTTTTATTGACAGGTAGTCGAGGGAAATGAAGGGGAGGGGTAAGTATAATTGATAATCAAATAAGATACTGAAACAAGGATAAACGGAAAGGGGATGAATCCTCGGGTCTATGTAAACCTTACCGGTGTTAAAACTGCATGGGTAGAGACTATATTTGAGAAAAATGTACGCTAGTACATAATTAGTGTAGTAATCTTGCCAAAATAAGGGGGGGTTGAAAAATTTACATTAAGTGCTATCATCTTTAGCCTATAAACATGTATTGCCACCATTATTAATATTACTTACTGTATTATTATAGTTGACTATTTCTCAATATTTAAGGGCTAAAATACCAGATGTTTCGGCATGGATATTTATCCAAGCCCCCCCCCCAAACAAAAACATTATTTATTACATTTTTTAACTCTCATTCCGTTGCTATTTCTTCCTTAATTTGATTTAATAGAAAAAAAAGAAAAAAATCGCAAACACTAAGGGCAGAATTTGTGAGAACCTCAACAAACCTGAAGCTTTCCAGTTTCTCTGTAATGATTTGGTAACCAGATCACTGCCAGACATATAATTGGTGTCCCTTCCCCTGCTTGGCTGACGTATAAAAGAATTCATCCATTCAGATGTCGCTCTTTGAACTTGTCTATAATAAGTGAAAATAGACTTGATCTTAGAGTCATGCTCATGGGTTAGATCAAAGATCACTTGATGAATAGACTATACACAAGCACTATTTCTATTGTTTTCTAGAAACCTTTTGTCTAATCAAGATTATCACAAATTCAGAAATTAGCATAAGTTACATAATTAAAATAATCATGAAATGAATTCAAGGGCGATAACAATTGAGAACCAGACACAAGAATCTCAGCAAATACCACAGGTCAATAAGAAGGATTAAATAATTTGACATTAAGAATAAATCAGGCGTTACATATTTTTTTGCACCAATATTCAGTTAAATCATATAAGATGTCCAGCCTAAAGCGAATGCAAAATGCTATTGATGAAGAAAACAAACCTAAGAAACTAGAAACTAGATTTAAATTACATGGGCAACGCGAAGTGTTGCAGAGACCTTAGTCAGCTTCGCTGAAGAAAGTAGTGCGGGTCAAAACCTTGCTTTTGTTTCTCCTATATCAATCAAACGCTTGGGTGTCGATCCTTTGAAACATTTAAAACTATACATCTTAAAAAGAATTTATTCTTCAAAATGGATGAGGAGTCCTTTAAACCGCGCATTAAAATATGATGCACCTGTTTGAAACCAACCTAGGTCTATTCCCTGAGAATCCGAATTCTGCCCTTAGAATCAAAATCCTACTTTGATATCAACAAATTTTGTATGTGTTTTTTTCGTTTTTTTTTGTAAGCCGCTCTGAAAAAAATCCTTGTGTAAAACATCCCCCCCTAAAAAATCCTGTATACGATCCAAGAGGCAGGGGCGGTGTTAAAGGGGCAACGAGGCCACTTTGTGTTACCCGTTATCTATAGTTCTTAAAAGACGCTGATTAACAAAAGGTATCAAATGTCCGTCCTTCAACTAAAGACTGGGGAAACAGGGGCTCACTTTGATCCTTAGCTTTTAAATGCATTAAAAATGCGTGAAACCCTCTCGGTGAAACAAAGTGCGCCATGCACACCTCTTTGTCAAAATGTCATAAAACGTAGGCATTGGGAAATAAGAGGAGAATTGAAGGGATATCTTCCCCATTTCCGTCTCTAAACATACTGGTTGAAAATCAACCAAAACATGGTGTGATGCGTTAGCCTTTCTGTTATTGGTGACTTTTGAGCAGGGCCATGACTAGGATTTTTCGGGGGGGGGGAAGGATTAAGCATAAAAAATTTTATTTCCATTTTTGTTACGTTTTACGAGTCAGACAAAAATTTCGGGGGTCATTCCTGGTGGGGCTTGTTAGGTTTTACACCTAGTTTATATTTATTGCAATATTTGCCAGTCGTTTGCTCTTGAATTTTTGATATGGAAACAACAGAAAACTTACAGATTACATCAGACCTATTATTGGGATTGGGACCAATATAGGCTATATTTACGAAAGACTAGCCACTTGTATACATGGGGTAAATCCACCCCCCTCCGTGTAAAAATTTAGCCCGTGCGGGGTAAGCCCGACACCTTTTGTATCTCCTGACTGGCTTGAAAATGAAATACTAATAAATATCTGTAAATATTTAAGCTATCCTATTATCTCATCAGGTATTTAGAATCATTCTATCAAATCTCTTTTCTTCCGCAATATTACTTAAAAATTTCTAGATTCCTCGTGGCCAGCAAAAATGCCCTTCTAAAGGTTTAAAAATTTCTTCACCAAGAAAGGAATTAGAAATTGCGGAAATACAAAACACTGTTGTCAAGTGCCAAGCCAAAGGAAGAAGACGGAGCCATAACCACAGACTTCTGCCATCACTGAGCCAGACGAGATGAGGGTTTCAGAGTTACCCCGTGTGTCGAACTTACCCGAGTTTACCTTATAGCTTTTACTGCAAACAGGAGTTTACTCTTGCTCGGTTCCCTAACTGTAATATTCTAAACCCTACTGCGTCATCGGCACTTTACTGAAAACGAATTATATTACAATTTTTTTTTACTTAATTACAACATTGAAAATAGAAATAAAATTACACAGAAATAGAACCTTGAATTCATGATGTCTCAGCATTTAATGTCATTATATATCAAATATTCAGTTTAAGCGAATCTTGTAGCCACTTCCTGTTTTCTTGCCTTTTTTTTTTTTTTTTTTTTTTTTTTTTTTTTTTTTTTTTTTTTTTTTTTTTTTTTTTTTTTTTTTTTTTTCTTTTACAACGTTTTGATTTGAAACTACAGCTCTAATCTCTAGGAATCAATTTACATTTTCCTAGTTCAGTAGTCTCTGACAAAGTGTTGAGAAAATGTTTGAATAGGCTTTTATATTCTACTAGAAGACTGGTTAGATGTATATATTTTTGATTGTTACCTTTGACAGTGGCATTTAGTAGTTTCATTTGTCTAGTTTTCTTTTCAGTAGAGTTAGTTCAAAGATTATTAGTAGTGAAATACTTGTGAATCACTTAAAAATTTCATTCATTCATGTATTTGGGGAAACAAGGGCGTCTGGGGTGAGCTGGTTATCCTCCGACCACTTATGACTCTTAAAAAGGCGCTAGAACTCTCAATTTCCAATTGAACGAACCCCTCCAAATTTTACATGGCTACTGCTTCAACAAAACCTTATATATTAACCATGGGCAACTAGCATAAATCACATCCCATACCTTTGGGGCTGGGAGGGTTATCGAACCCGGAACCATAGTTATTTGACATTCGGACTATTTTGAACAAAATACCTATTCAAAATTTGGAATAACTATTTCAAAATTTTGATCAGAAACATTGGGGGAAAAGGGAGTAGGGGGGGGGGGGGTCCAATAACTCTTGTCTCTAAAAAAACAACAACTTTCGATTGAAGATCGAATGAGCCTCCTTCGAAGTGAATGTGACCACCCCTTCCACAAAAACCTTATATGATAACAATAGACAGCTTGTATAACTTACAGCCCTTGTCCAGGGACTTTGGGTTTTTAGCCCAGGAGGCTTATTTTTTTGATCTTTGAAGTATTTTGAACGATAAAGAAATAAAAAGGGCACTAGAACTTCCGATTTTCAATCGCACGAGCACCCTCTGAAGTCTATTCGACCACGTCTTCCGTATGAAATGCCTCTGGGAAAAAGTATTATAAATAAATAATAAACCATTAAATCATTATGTCCATTACTAGGCAAAGCAGTAGCGTTGCCTCTGATATCGTTATCAATTTTTTTTTATACTAGCACGAGTCACTCTTTACTAATGGCTCGTTACCATAAATTGCTTGATATTATACCTTCAGGTTATCAGCAAAGCAAAAGTTAAACTTCAGCATAAGGAGCGGACGATTTAGGGGATTTTAACTGCCTTAGTGCGCAAGATAACTTCTGTTCGTATAAGTATTAACGTCACTTTTTACTATCTTTTGAGAGACTTAAAGTTGAAAACGATAAAAACATGACAGTCCTCTATCTTTCTTGAATTATTTATTATAAAATACATTTTTACAGTGCGAGGAAAACATAGTGGGCAAAATTACAAAGACGAATGAAAACGAATTGGATAGGTTAAAAAGTAAATGATGTCAAATTATAACCCCAAAAAAACCAAAGAGATTAAAACTATAGCAGGAAGAAGAACGAAGCAAAAAATTGTGAGGAACACTTATTCACCTCCTATTTTCTTATTCGCCTTATCTTCTATTCCAGCGTCTTGGCAGAAAAAAAAACAAGATACAGAAAAAGTAGGGCAAGAAAGGACTTCCCACACTGCTACAACTGTTTTATTTTTTCTTCGGGTTATCACAATTAACACAAAAGCCTTGATTTCTTAAAACGCAAATTATCCCCCAAAAAGGACTGTTATTATTTTAATACCTTCTCCTTCTCCCCATGCCTAATAATGTAGAACAAATGCACGTAGAGACGAAAAAGGGCTTGTTTGATGACAAATTCTGAGTCCTAACGATTTTTTTTTTGGGGGGGGGGGGAACCGACATGAATCAAAAGGTCCCCATGATTTTGGATTAAAATTGGAAAATGATAAGTTTTAATCAGAATTATCCAAGAGGTCAAATAAATATGCCTCCAGAACTAAAATGAACCTTTTAGCTTCGAAGAAAGGGACACGAGTAAATAAAAATTCTCGAAGTAAAAATCAAAGTGGAGTTTTAAAACAAGCAGATATACAGTTATATAATAAGCAGAACTCTAGATGAGCAAACGTCACTGTTAATGAATAAATTAAACCCTAGAAAAAAGAAGATAAAATAAATAATAAGGTATATTAATAATAGAATTACTCTGAATGAATAAATGAAACATTAACGATGAGATATAAATAGAATGATGGGATTAAACATAAAACCCAAAGAAATTAGAAAAATAAGAACGGGACTGCTATCCCCTCAAACCTACTAAAAACAAGAGTGTCATCAGTGTTCTTCATTTTTTCTTTTTTGAATAAAAGAGTAAAGATTTAACCGATGTTTACAAAGATTAAAGACTTAGCTCAATTTTTCAGAAGTCAGTGCTTAGGTCGTTTTAACCCGAGCAATAACTTAGGTCATTTCTTGCATCGATTCAGTTCTTACCTTAAAAATAGTTTTTTTTTCACTGATTCAAGACACAAATCACTTTCAAACCGCATCGTCAAAGTTCTTGGACCGGAATCATTTTGCGTTCAATTCGTAGTTCATTCGTTTTTGCACCAAACATGGACTTACTTATTTTTTCATTGATTCAGGACTTATCTAATTTTTAGCAAATTTAGTACTTCGGCTGTCTTTGTGCCGAGTAACCGAGATTCTAAAGCTTAGATTTAGGTTATTTCTGCATGAATTCAGCACTTGAGACTTTTTTTGGACCGAGTCATTCTGCTGCTTCGACTTGCCCTATCTTTACATGGAGTAAGGACTTAACCCGTTTTAACGACGCTTCACCATAATTTTGAAGCTTGATTTAGACTCGTTTTTGCACCTCTTCACCAAAATTCTGCAGTTTGGATTCAATATTACATTGAAGCAGCAATGAGCTCCTTTAGAGCTAGGCTGGGATTTAGCTAATTTTTACGCAGAATCAGGATCTAAATTTCTTTTAGCAGTACGTCAAGACCTGGTTAATTTTTGGACAAAGCTTCCCTTACCAGTGTATCTGCAAAGCTTCAAACAATTCATGGCAACGAACTGTAAGCAAACAACGACTCGACTCAATAGTAGCCAAAACTTAAAACAAAGAAGGAATTTTGGTAATAATTAACACATAAACGAATTGTTTCTTTTTGTTGATTTGAAATGCATAAAATTCATTAAATTTAAAGTTATCTATCGGAAGTTACGAGCCTGTGATTATCTGACTGATTTTCAAAAAGGTGGAAAGCAGCCCCGAACGTCGAGAAATCTTAATCTGAATCTGACGTCACCGTCAGATTTAGTATATCAGAGAACCCTACTGTCGAAGTTTGAAGCTCCCATCTATACTTTGTGGAATTTTTTTTATTTATTTTTTTTTTTGCAAGAAGAAAGATCACGGATCCGTTTTAATTGTTTTGATTTTTGTTTTTATTTCCCCAGGGATGATCTTATCGAACCAACAATCCCATTCAATCGTTAAAGGGCTCATTCAAAGGAAAATGAAAAGTTCTAGTGCCCTTTTAAGTGAACGAATGTATGGAAAGGCAATTAGCCCTCTTTCCCAAGCCCGTTTTAAAGAAAGCCATAAGGATGACATTTTGAGATAACCATCTTGGTCAACATAGTTCACAAGTCCAATAACTATGAATCTTGTGATAATATTATCACCCCCCCACCATTGCCCCTAAGGAAAGTGCTGTAAATTAAGCAATTCACCCATTGTTGGCATACTATTTGTTATTAGGAAATATACGAGAATTGTTAGGGGGGATTTTCCATAGGAGAATTTTCTAGGAGATTTGTGTTTCTAGGGGTAATTTTTCAAGGACTATTTTGCACCGGGGATTTCTTAGCATGACTTGAAAATGGTTGGAAATTAAATTTAAAAAGAAAAAGTCTATTCAACTGAAGTAAGGCTGTTACTTTCTCATCCCTCGATCTTTCCGTTAAAATCTTAAAAGTTCTTAAAAAATATTTCTCATTCAAATTTAGTTATCCTTGTGTTTGAGCAGTTTGTCATAAAGATGTGTGTGTGTTTGAGCAGTTTGTCATAAAGATGTGTGAAAAAGAGTCAAACTTTTGTGTTAAGAATGATGATTGAAGCAGGGCAGCCCCCATGTACAAATTAATTCCTGTTCGTTTTAATTTTTCGTGTTGCTCCTTGCTTCCAGTTGAAAAAAATATTTTTTCAATTAAATTACTTACTGGGGTTGCGCGTACCCCCAGGTTTCACGTAGATGGTCGTGGGGAGGGGAGGGGGTAACCGCGAAATAATATCAGTAATAGTAGAATTAGTATATTGGTAGGATCACAACGGAGTTCATATTCATAACATTTTTGTTACGTTTTAAATAAAAGGCTGATGCTTATATTACAATCCTGAAAACATCAAAATATATGAAATTTTTTGAATAATCTCTTTATTGTTTGTTCGCTGTGAAAAAAAGTCGACAGTTTCCGGTTTAGGTACACTGTCATGAGTATGAACATTAATTATTTCAAAATAACAAGGAAAGAATATAAAAGCATCGGTAATAGAGCCTTGAAGTGTCTGCTGCCTTTCCAAACCTCAGCATTTCTTGAGAGGGCTTGGTCATCCTATGGATTCATCAAGAACAAACATAGAAATAAACTTGATGCAACTTCAGATTTAGGCTCTACCTGCAATATTTGGTCCAGACTTTATAGAAGCTTAGTTCAAATATCTCAGCTCAGGGATCTCTTTGAGAAGCAATACTTCTTAACACTTCTAGCAACACTTCTAATACTTCATACACGCTCATGCTAATTATCGCCAATACTTATTACATCTTCTGTGCGTAACTGCACAAGGGTCCCGTCCGCAGCTCGATTCTCTAACAGATCTCACATTTTTAGAATCAGAATAAAAACACTAGCGACATCCTTTCATGGATATATATATATATATATATATATATATATATATATATATATATATATATATATATATATATATATATATATATATATATATATACATAATTATTCTCTCGAGGCTCGATCCATAATTTTATTTCTTTTTTTTTCACCATATGTTTACATTGCGGGCATCAGAAACAGACCAATGTTTGGTCTGCTAAATTGTTTGAAAACTGTTTAAAAATTAGCCAAAAAAATGTTTTGTTACTTTAAAATTACGTTAACAATATATCCAGGGTAGCTTAATATTGTTTTAATTGTTCCTTTGCTTTAATTTTTGCAGGGGGTATTCCATGAGACTTCTTTTTTTCTTTTCTTTTTTACGGACACAGGACTTGAAAAAGTTTGGGAGCCAGTGGCATAATAGCAGTGTTTACACTTTTTTTTAATCTCTAATAAAGAACTGAAAAATCCCTAGAAATCCCCATCTTCAGTTCCGAAATCTCTAAAGATCTGCAATTTTCCAATTACTCCCTAAACTGCTTCTTCCTATCTTATTTTAGCAGTACCAGCGAAAGGTAGCATATTTTGACTTCTTAGATTGAAGACTTGCTATCAGTACCATAATAGAATGTCTCGTCATTTCGTTTAAAATGCTTTCTAATCATCAACTAAATACAAATAGCTTCAAATATACTTCAAATAATATCAAGCAAGTAGAAAAGAAAATGTAATACTGTAATGTAGATTACAATATAAGATGTTTAACAAATCTTATTATCTTCCTCTGATGTGTTTTCACCATTTTTTTGTATGGTGGCTGAAGCTCTAACCCTTCTCATGTGGTGAAGTAACTGATCATTTTCACATTCCGCACTTTCTTGGGTCCTTTTCATTCCATGTTTTGTCTTTAGAATCCCCCGCAAGATTTCTGTTTTTACTTTATTCTGACGGTCAGTTTTTTTTTAATGGATTTATAATGAAACAGTAAGTTTGCGACCAATTTTTCAAAGATTTAGACCAATGTTTTAAGCCTTTTTCATACGTAAAAACTAGAAATATTTTGCTAATTATCAAGAGCTCAAAAAGTGCTGAAATTTAAATTTGCGATAGGAGCGATTATTATATTCGTAAAAAACATATAAAAAGGCATCGAGTGGTACGTTCACTTTATTTGTATGTTAAAAATATGAACAACAAAAAATTTACCACTAACCTAAGATAACTATAAATAATTTTGGCATTGAGAAAAAGTAGTAGTATTTTGTCGAAAACGACCAAGAAAACGGCACAGAGAAAACGTAGTACTATTTTGTCGAAAATGACCGATAACTTATGCTTTATTAAAAAATCCGTCATATTTAAGAGCTCAAAAAGTGCTTAAATTTGAATTTGCAATAGAAGCAATTATTATATTCGTAAAGACCATAAAAAAGGAATCAAGTGGCATGTTCACTTCATTGATAAGTCAATTATATATGAACTGCAAATGTTTACCAGGTTAGATAGGTTAGGTTAGGTCAAAAAGTGCTTAGATTCGAATTTGCGATAGAAGCGATTATTATATTCGAAAATAACATAAAAAAGGCATCGAGTGGTGTGTTCACTTTATTGGTAAGTCAATTATATGAACTGCAAAATATTTATCAAAAAATTTACTATAGTATGAACAACCTCGTACCCTATAAACCTATCAAAAAATATATTATATTATACTTTATTTATCTGACCTGTAAAAAAAATGACCTGCTATCTACCAAATAATTTTATGAAAAAACAACCCAAAAATGATAAACCATATGACTTCATTTATCAAGAACAGTCCAAGCTTAAATTACGGTTTGAAGCCCACATTAGCATGGAACTGTTTCAAACAGTTCTTTGTTGCTTAGGACTTCTACACATCTCAAAATCTTTGAGCAGTTAAAAATGTTTAAGTAATTGAAGAAGTACTTCTCTGTCATTCTAAGTTCAATTCGTAAGGAAAGAGATCCTGATTCGAATTATCCTGATTCGAAAAACAACCCAAAAATGATAAACCATATGACTTCATTAATCAAGAATAGTCCAAGCTTAAATTACGGTTTGAAGCCCACATTAGCATGGAACTGTTTCAAACAGTTCTTTGTTGCCAGCTTGTTGCTTAGGACTTCTGCACATCTCAAAATCTTTGAGCAGTTAAAAATGTTTAAGTAATTGAAGAAGTACTTCTCTGTCATTCTAAGTTCAGTTCGTAAGGAAAGAGAACCTGATTCGAATTATCCCGCTTCTCTGATTAAAAAAGATGATGATGATGAACGAATTAAATAAAAATCCCTAAAAATTCCCTACAAATCCATGGGAGAGGAAGTATTCCTAGAAAATCTCCAGATCCCCCAAAAAATTTCACCTCTAAAAGACCCAAAAAACCCCATTTAAGGGAGGAAATCTCCATAGTGGAAACACTGCATAATAGATTCTTTTGAGTAATAGATTTAAATATAGGAGCAGAGCATATAGTAATAGAGAACAAAATAAAATACTTAAGAGGCTTCGTCACTCCCATCAACAGAAATTCACTAGGGGAGAATTAATTTAGGCGGAGAGGTCATAAAGGCATTACAAAGAATAGCAGTAATGACGGAATAAGTATCTTGAAAATGAATTTTGTTCAAAGCGTACTAAATTTTTGCGAATGCCATAGCTAACATCTTAGTGAATTAACTTCAGTACAATCATGTTATACTGTAATCATGTTGTACGTTCCGTTGAAGACACTTGTCTGTTAAACGGAACGCACTCAATAAGTGTAGTTAGATTAATCCTAATGACATATACCAAAACATGAAGATAACATTATAGTTTAGAAACAAAATTACGGAAACTACAACAGGAATTATGGAAAGCAGGCCGCACAGAACTCATCATATTAAATACTTAACGTAACCCACTTCAACCTAACTCTATATATTAATAGACCCTCACAAACTCTATATATTAAATATTTAATAGAAATATACATAAATCATAATGTTCTCACTCAAAATAAGCAAATCATAGCCGACCCAAGAAGGGAAGCCGGTTTCTGTTAGATCTTTTACAGCGTAATTCTTGATTGGGGTTATGTTTAACAAACAAGTACTCAATCATCATCAAATTGGGAAAAATGGAGGCAAATAGCCAAACTAATGAATTACGAGGAATATGATTCCTTGCGTAGGGAATGTGGACTTTCGTGAGAGACAAGAGTTTTTGAAAGGTTCCACGCTCGAAGTTACTTCGAATTAAATTTGAAGGAAATACCAATTATTTTGCAATTTACACCTGGAATGCGCCCCTAAGCCCAACCGGTTATCGGGTGCATAAATATAAATACGTTTCCACTCTATACATAATCATTCCGCTCTGTCCGTTCACGTAGTTTCAAAATTATTCAAGAAAAATTTTCCGTTTCCTGCTTGTTTATTTTATCTTATTTTTCAGTGCAAAGAAAGAAGTGTGAACACATGTAAACACGCTTGATTTTACTTGATTATTTGTAGGTAAGAAAACATTATTTATGACATTCAACGGTGAATGTCAGAAATACTCTCCTTGGATTTAGTCAGCATTGTCAGTCAACTTCTATTTAATGCAAGGTTTGATGATGACAATTTAGGTTAGGTTTCGCTAGGATGAATTAGCTTATGTTTTTAACCCGTTTCTGAGGTTTATAACCAAATTTAACCTAACCTAAACTACAAAAATCTAACCTAACTTTCAGCTTCACTATCATAGCTTGCTTAAGACTGAAAAAGCTGACTCGCAAAGCTAATTGGATCCAAGCAAAGAAAAGGAATTTTCGGACATTCATAGGTGAATGTCGACATTAACCAGATTTTGGATATATATAATATATATGTATATATATATATATATATATATATATATATATATATATATATATATATATATATATATATATATATATATATATATATATATATATATATAATGTAAAGTTTGATGATGACAGGTTAGGTTAGAATAGATTAGGTTTGTTTAGGTGAGGTTAGGATGGGTTAGGTTAGCTTGGATTATGTTTTTAACCCATTTCTTATATTTAGAACCAAATTTAACGTAACGTAACCTAATCTAATCCGACCTAACTTAAACTAACATAATCCAACCTAAACTAACTTTAACTTCTATCATTACAGCTTGCATCAGACTGAAAAGGATGACTCGTAAAGCTAATTAATCAAGCAAAGGAAAAGGAATTTCGAACATTCACCAGTGAATATCGACATCAGCAATATTTCGAACATTCACGGTATATATATATATATATATATATATATATATATATATATATATATATATATATATATATATATATATATATATATATAACTCCAAATTCCCAGCTCCAGCAAAAGGGTTTTTCTAACAAAAAAGTAAGTAATAAAGACAAAATTGAGATATAACGCTTACCTATTTGAAAATAAAAATCCTAAAGGAAAGATCACTACAGTCGAAGTATTCTGACTACTTCAAGAAGTTTACTTTAAAAGATTAGCAGTTAAATAGTGAATCATTCTCCGAATAAGGAAACAACTCTAAAGCTAGCCAAACATACTGAAAATTGTCATTATGCCTGGGTTATTGAGACCATTTGAAAAAATGGAAATTTAGAGTCGAACGCAGTAGGATTGACTAGGTAAAGAGTAGGTAATGGGTCTTCACGTATTACTTTTTCGGGAGGAGGATACCAGAATTGCTTTTGTCTACAAACTCGGGAAAAGGTTGAATCGCTAAAATCTAGTGTCCTTTCTAGGATTCATCAGGGATCGAAGGAAATACAAAGCCCTTACTCAGCCCTCTCTCCTGTGCCATTACATTCCTTAAACTTTTTAAATATTAATATCACTGCAAATGATCCAAGTAACACAAATGGTCTATTCTTCACGGATACTTTTTAGTAGAAAATGCGAGTATGTTGCACCTTGTTGAAACGAGAACCATGCAAAGAAGTTTCATTTAAAAAAAAGTGACCATTGACCCCTCCTGTTTTCCTCCTACATCATCCAGCACCGACCTTTTAGTAGAAACAGACGCCTGTTGTATCGTGGTTAAACCAGAATCAAACAAGTGTTCTCAATCTCAAGACAAAACTAAGGAAGTCCCAGCCAGCCCAGCGGTTGACTCGGAGAAAAAACAAACCAAGTTCAGACTTTTTGAAGAAATGAGCTACATACGACATCAGTGCAGAAATGACTAAAAACCACGTAACTGCTCAAAGAGAAGGAGAATGAATATACTTTTTGTGTTTTTCACTAAGTCAAACAGTTCGTGGTAACGAACTGTAGTAGAAGCGACCCAGCTCAATAGTAAACGAAACTCTAAAAGACGGAATTTTGATAATAAAAGATACATCAAAAGAATCGGATTTTTATGATGACTTCAAATATATAAGTCTAATCAAATTTGGTCTAAACCATCAAAAGTTACGAGCCTGAAAAAATAGAATCCTAACGAAAATCACACCATCGCTATCAGCGTATCAGCTAACCGTACTGTAAAAGTTTCAAGCTCCTATCTACAAAAATGTGGAATTTCGTATTTTTTGCCAGAAGACCGATCACGGGTGGGTTTTATTTGTTTTCTTGTTTTCTTTTATTTTGTCCGCAGGTGATCGTATCGACCCAGTGGTGCTAGAATGTCGCAAGAGGGCTCATTCTAATGGTAATTAAAAGTTCTAGTGCCCTTTTAAAGTGACCGAAAATATTGGAGGAAACCTAGGCCCCCTCCCACGCTCATTTTTTCCCCAAAGTCAACGAATCAAAATTTTGACTTAGCCATTTGTCCAGCATAGTCATAAAACCTAATAACAATGTCTTTGGGGACGACTTACTCCCTGACAGTCCAAGGGGCTGCAAGTTACAAAATTTGTGTGAGAAGTGTACACGAGTATGGTTATTGAGAAGCGTACAGACGTTTTCAGGGGGATTTTTCGGTTGGTGGGAGGTTGAAGGGAGGGTTACGTGGGAGTATCTTTACATGGAGGAAATTGTCATGGGAGAAGATAATTTCCAAAAAGGGGTTGCAGGATATTCTTGCACTATTTAAAATAAAAACAAAACAACTAAAAAATAAATATGGAAATTTTTTTTCAACTGAAAGTAAGTAGCAGCATTAAAACTTAAAAAGAACAGAAATTATTACGCATATTTGGGGTTCATCTCCTCCTAAATACCTTGCTCTTTACGCTAAAGTATTTTTAGTAATTTCAACTATTTATTCTATGGCCTTTGTGATTCAGGGGTCATTCTTAAAGAATTACGACACAATTTAAGCTTTAGTGTAAAGAGCGAGGTATTAGCGAAGGGGCAAACCCCCTCATATACGTAAAGAAAATATACAAATATAGAAGTAAGTTACGTAAGTTAATTCGTAAGTTATGTATATTTTCTACTGATAAAAACGTTCGTATAAAACTAAAATTCTAGTTGTCTTTTTAAATTGACAAAACTGGAGGACAACTGGGCCCCCTCCCCCACCCTTTTTTCTCAAAATCTTCCGATCGAAACTAAGAGAAGCCATTTAGACAAAATAAAACGAATATGTAAATTTCGTTTTAATTATTCATGTGCGGACAGCCAAGATAAAAAAAATGTATTAATTCAAAAACGTTCAGAAATTAAATGAAAAAAACTTGTTTTTTAACTGAAAGTAAGGAGCGACATAAAACTTAGAATGAACAGAAATTACTCCGTATATTAAGGGGGCTTTTCCCTCCTTAACGTCCCGGTCTTTACGCTGAAGTTTTTTACTGTTTTAAAAAGTAAAGTTGAGAGAAAGAGTCAAACTTTAGCGTAAAGAGCGGGATATTGAGGAGGGAACGGCCCCTTTAATATACGGAGTAATTTCTGTTTGTTTTAAGTTTTGATCTCGCTCCTTATTTTCAGTTAAAAAACTTGTTTGTTTTTTTATTTAATCTCAAGAAAGGACGATCTTATAATGCGTATTTGCTTAAAATGGTAAAATTGTCGGTTAAAATAGATTAAACCAGTCGGTAATTAATTTTCCATAAACTACATTTGCTACATGTATAAGTGTCAGTACTGCTACTACTCTACTACTAACAGCTAACCGCAGCACCAATCCGCCTGAGGCAAACACAGCTACACACGCTCCTCCTCCATCCCAATCTATTGGTTCAAACCTTCCCTCTTTGCGCCCTCTCAGGAAGTTCTCATTTCCTTTGAATCTTTTTATGGCACCCTTTCACCCCAACCTCGGACGACCTGCCTTCCATTTAGCCCTAGACGGTTGGCCGAAAAGAAAAATCTTCGGCAATCTGTCATCCTTCATCCGCAGCCACCTCAACCTTTGTCTCATTATAGCCATAGAAAGCACAATTGAAGCACGCTTTTCGTACAACCTACTGTTTGAAATGCGGACAGTCAGCCAGGTACCCAGAACAATCAGTAAACAGTTTCTCTGAAAAACATCTTGTAAATCTTCATCCGCTCTACGGAGCGCCCATACTTCAGAGCCATATTTGACCACTGTCATCATTGTACCTTCCAACATTCTAATATTGATTTGCAGACTTATCTTCCTGTTCTTTCAAATTTTTTAACTGTGAGAAAACACCACCAGCCTTGGCTATTCTACTGTTAACATCTTAACTGCTCCCACCGTCTTTACTAATAGTACTACCAAGGTAAGTGGAGCTGTCGACCTGATCAATTTTTTCGCTATCCAACGTCACCTTCTCATTTTCACTTATTCCAAGCCTTAGTGACCTAAGTCTTCTTAACAATAATTCTAACACGCTGAACTCGCAAAACCTTTAAAACATCATTCATTTTGCTCACACTTTCTTCTAGGATGCTTAAATCATCAGCATAATATAAGTCCAGGAGATATTTTCCTCCCATTTGAGTCCGTGGTCTTCCATTGCCCCTCCTGTGCTCCTTAACACAAAGTCAATTAGAATGATCCAAATAAAAGGGGATAAAATATAGTCCTACTTTACTCCTGATTTAATACAAAACCAGCGGCTAACCTTATTTCCTACCTAAACCACAGCAGTGTTATTCCTGTGCATAGAACTAATCACTTTGATTCATTTGACTGGTATACCATACAAGGATAAGACCTTTGCTAAAGCTCTTCCATTAACAGAACCGAAGGCTTACTCATAATCTATAAAACTGAGGACCAAAGGTGTTTGATAACTCAGTCACTATTCAATTATTGACCTAAGAGTAAAAATGTGGTCGACACACCCTCTACCTTTTCTAAAACCGTACTGTTTTTCCCTTAAAACTTTGTCTAAAGCATATCTCAGTCTGAAAAGTATCATATTACGAAGTAATTTCCCACCTAAAAAGACCAGACTAATGCCTCTATAATTACTACACTCACTCTTATCACCTTTTTTAACAGTGGTTTAATTAAGGTTTTTCTGAAATCGCTAGTTACTTTCCCTTTTTCAAAAAGCATATTTGTAGTCATCAGTAACCTATTTCTAGCCTCAGAGCCACCGTATTTACGAAAATCATTTACGAACTCATCAGAACCTGGGGCTACATCAATTGTTATTCCTTTTAGTGCTGTCGCTAATACTTCGTCACAAAAAACCTTCCTTTATATCCAAGGTGTCACGATTTTTTCCATTTTCCTCTTTATCTTTTCCCTCAACTCTATCTTTGCTTAGCACATTCTCAAAATCTACGGTCCATCTCTTCTGAACTCTTTCCTTATAACTAATGTCGCACCGTTTCTATCTCTAATTAAATAAAAAACAAGTTTTTTCAACTGAAAGTAAGGAGCGACATTAGAACTTAAGATGAACAGAAATTATTTTGTATATGAAAGGAAATGTCCCCTCCTCAACGCCTCGCTCTTTACGCAAAAGTTTCACTCTTTCACGCAACTCTACTTTTTAAAACAATAAATACCCCTCAATTGTCCATGGCCCTCCCATGGAAAATCCTGTGCCACCTTGAGTCATAGCCCGTCCTGGACTGTGGTTTCTCAGTGGACCAAGGCTCTAACCCTGGCCCGTGAACTCTCATTCCTCTTGGTCCCTCCATGTTTCGTGGTCCCATCCTGCCCCGTACCGCTTTCCTGATCCATGGTCTCTAATTAACATTGAGGTCTGGTCTCTCCGTGGCCTGCGACTCACTCACCCGTGGCATTCGATTCCCCGTAGCTCATCACCCTCTGAACTCTGGCCATTTTCATATTATCTTTAGCATAGCTCTTTGTGTCTCACAATGTTTCTCCCAAGAGATCTGTAGGGTTACGACTAACATAGTAATTTCAAAGATGTGAAAATTGTTCGTTAATATCTACATTGGGGTCTAAAGACTACATTAGGTATATGAATATGGTTCAAATTCACCTTCAGTGTACCGCTAATTTGATTTTACGATAAATTTGTCCAGCTATTTTGAGCTGAGAACATCCCGACTATTTTTGGTTCGATCATCGCTTACATTGACTGAAGCAAAGGTGAAACATGAGTTCTAGTTTCGTATTTGTTTGTAGAATTCTTTAGAGAGCAAGTAATGTCCTGTAACGGGCCAAACAAATTCATTTGGAAATTGTTGATGCAAAAATGCTATTCGACCAAAGCAGGCATGAACCTCCAAATAAATATTCTTTGTTGGCTAATTTTCCTCTAGGATAATGGAGGACTTCACATCAAATAAATACAGAGTTGAAGGGTTCCAATGACTTGTAACTAACGCTCGAACTTTACGGTATCTTTGTAGGTTTTTCCTGGATTTTATGCCACAATTTGCTGGCATCGAAGATTGTGATGGTTGCTTTTCTTCTAACATAATATTTTCTTGGTACTTATGTGCAAAATGGTATGCACTCGAGAAGTAAAGTTAGGTCAATCCTAATAAAAGACACCAAAATGTAATGAAAATATAATACTTTAGAAACAAATTTGGGCTATATTTTTGCACGTTAAGGAGGGGAGGGGAAACTACAGCGCTTTTACATGGAAAATGTGTTAGCTACAGTTATTCTAAATATTATGAAGTAAGAATTGTTTTTTAACTTCACGCTTTCCGAATACTTAATCCACCCCCACCCACCCCCAAATATGCAAGTATATAGCCCAAAATATGTAAGTCCAACGTATTCTGTCACCAGTCACTTGCTTCCAACTGAGTGTAAGCTAATTGTCTCTTAATACAGAGTGTTTAACTCTCC
Organism: Artemia franciscana; assembly: GCF_032884065.1. Lineage (NCBI taxonomy): Eukaryota > Metazoa > Arthropoda > Branchiopoda > Anostraca > Artemiidae > Artemia > Artemia franciscana. The sequence continues at coordinate 37,674,543 of NC_088863.1, forward strand.
TGTTTAAACGGGAGTGTTCTCGAGTGTGACCATTACACACACAAGTACCTTTTTTCTTCTGTACTTTCATTTTTGACTCGTCCTAATTCTAACTGTCCTTTAACAGCACAATTGTTTGTTCTTCAGTGTCACTTTTGACACTCTTGATACTTGCTTTAGCGTAGCTTCTAACCCTACAATTCTTTGCTCTTCACTTTCATTTTTGGCAAGTTCTTATTCCTATTGTTGCTTGTAATTCTAGCTGCTGATTATCTTCTAACTGCATACTTTGTTACCCACAGATTTTTCTGTTCTTAATTTTCATTTTTATTTTCATTTTCATTATCATATGTCTTGTAACTGCATATTTTTTTGTCCCCCATTTTTGTTTTAGAGTGGTTGTGAATTTCACTGCCACTTATCTTATAGCTGCATATTTCTACATTCTTCAATTTCCTTTTTAACTTGTTCTAATTGTCGGTTTCAAAAATATTTGAACTATATATTTGTTTGATTTTTATTTTCGTTGATCATTGCTTCAGACATTTTTTCAGTGCCTTTTGTCTTAGTTGCTTGGATTTGTCTTATCACTTTTGATGGTCTAGTTTGTTCATTATTACATGTCGTACATTTACGTTTCTCAGGTCGTTCTCTTGATTTTGTCACATTTGATGGTCCCGTTTGTCCATTTTGAGCTTATGGTTTTATCCTCTTTTGTTCTTTTATGTACTCTTTTTTGCCACGTTAATTTACGTTTCTGCCCCTTGATATTATGAAACTACTGACAATGCTTTTGAACTTTACATCACCGTATATGGGCATATGAATTTACATATTTCAAAATTTTTGTTCTGCAAATGCTTCTAAAACAGTTTTAATTTCTATTACCCTTGTGTCTTCACTTTCAGTCGAAAGTAATTGCTAAACTATTTAGTCTATACTGACTTATTGTTGATATCATGCACTGATTTATTGGTTTTAGCGTGTAAAATGATCTCTCGCCAGATAAAACGCTTACTGAAATTGTTAGGAACTTCTCATAATTTCGAAAGTGAATTGTTTATTTTGATGGTTGCACAGGTCCCTTTCAAACATGGAGACCGATTAGGCCCAATCGTTCTGACAAGCTTTCTCCGGCCCTAGATATTTTAGTTGGTCATTATATGATTGTCCCTCCTCTCCTTTAAGAGAGTATGTTTGGTTAAGGGTGTTAGTTCCTTTATAGACAAATATTGTACGCTATTCATCAATACTAATAGTGGTTTGGCAGAAAAAAACATGTATATCGTATTTTATAGGTGAAAATAAATTACTTTAAGAAAGTGTACATTTGATAGAGTTATCGCAGAATTGAGCGACCATGAAGAAAAATATCTGAACTACTAAACAAGTACTAATGGAGCAATCATTGTAAACATATGCGTGCGTTGTCATACAATTAAGAGATTGAATGTTTTGAGAGTGCCAAAAGAATTCAAGTGTTAAAACGTCGGATTAAACGTCGGATATGCAAGAGTAACATTGCCAGAAAAACTATTACTCAAAGATAATGCAAATCTAAAACTAACAGAAATGACAGGCTAGCTTCTTGCTAGAACTTCTTGTAATACGTTGATGGTTGATAGATCGTTTCGTTCTCGTTCTAGTAGTATAACATCAAAAGAAGGCAGGAAGAATACGGGAATACTGCTGTAGCAATTTTAAAAACCGTATTTTGTCTAAATGACGTATGCATAAATAATGAAATAATAGACAATGGAATCGCAAGCAAAGTAAAAAGGGGGTTTGCTGATATTATCTCAAACAAGTATAAGATGAACTGATAAAAGCAAAGCACGTGCGAACGCTATATTATTGATACTGAAGCGCCAGATCTCAGTCCAGGTTCAGTCATTGAACCCAATAACACCAATAACTTTGTGCAATGAACTTGTTGGTGAAACTGCCATTAAATTTTAATTAAACTGCCATTAAATTTAAATTTAATTGAAATGACCCAAAGTAGAACAGTGAATATTCTACTGGCTAAAAAGTAAGAGAAGAGAATAACTGCGCTTTTAATAGAGGAGATGAGGAGTTATTTTAACCAAAACAGCTTCTAAACATCCGAAGTTGCTCCATGATAACACTAATATTTAATGTGATAGTGTTTCATTAAAAATATTCTTTTTGCGTTATTATATTAATTTTCCTTATTTTTAGCCTATTTCGAAAAACACCCTTTTAAAAGACTTAGGTTTTGCCATGTCTCAAGCGCCATCCTACGGCTACAAAGTATATCACGAGTAGCTTGTGCAACATGGGCATTTCAGACACATACAAATAAATTGTATCTGATTTTATTACTAATGTTAGATCGTTTTGAGAAACTTAGGTTTCAGTCCTAGGAAATAAGGTACCTTCATACTTCTGCCGCCAGTTAATACCTAAAAAGTATATTTCGAGTAACTAAATTTAAGACGCATACGCTTAAAATTATTATGTTTTTATTAATATTTTTAGATCGCTTTTAGAAACTTAGATTTTAATCTTAAGAAATAAGATAACTTCACGTCGCAAGCGGCATCTTATGGCTAAAAAGTATATATCAAGCAAACTTGTGGACCATGGGCGTTTCAGACAATTGAACCACCGACATTGTTAGGCACATTTTTAGTGTAAAATAATATTTTTCTTGAGATTCGCCTTTCATGTCTGTCCACTTGTTGAAATACATTTTGTAGTTTTTAAACTCATTAATACTCTCTTCATTTATACAATGGCTGAAACCGTCCTCAAAGCGTTCCACTGGTGAAAGGCTGAGGTTATTAGGGTCAACTTGTAAGGCTTAGCCATTTTTCCTTCGTTGAACTACTAAAGAAAACTGTTTACAACGAAGAAAATTTTAAACAATTAAGAAAACACAAAACTTCAAAACAGTCTGACACATGCGATTTGAATTTCCATAAAAGTTAGAAACATGTGTACAGAAAATTTAAATAGTTAGAAACACGCGAAAAGAATTTTCTAAAATTCGTAAAAAATATGCGAGCAGAATTTTCTAAGAGCCAGAAACATGTCAACAGAAAGTTGAAAAAAACAGAAACACATTATTTTTTTTCAAGAAGTTAAAACACACTTACAAAATTCTCCAAAAGTCAGAAACAAGTGAACAGAATTTCAAAATGTCAGAAACATATGAAGAGATACTTGAAAAAATAAAAAACGAACGAAGAAAAAAAATACTTTCAAAACTTTTAATAAGACAGAACGACAAACAGCACTTTCAAAAAGACTGAAACGCGTTAAAAGGAAGTTGAAAACATATAGAAACTTGAAAAGGCCAAAAACACACGAGCAGAATTTTCAGACAGGTTATACCGAGTTCGCTGTTAACTATTTTAACCTAGGTTACACATCCTTCTATTAGCTTTTGAATTACACAAATATTGTTTTCAAAAAGTCAGTAAAAATATGTGAATATAACAAAATGATGAAGACAATTCTCTAAAAGTCAAACAAGCGAACAAAACTTTCAAAAACTTAAAAACACGCAAAATATATTTTCAACAAGTTAGAAAAATGAAAACAGAAATTTGAAGTCAGATTCAAACGAAGAATTTTCAAAATGCGAGCAAATTTATGAAATTTTCAACAAATCAGAAATATATGAATAGAATTTCCAAAAAATGAGAAACACACGGAACGAATTACGAAAAAGCCAGAAACACATGAAAAGAAATTTGAGAAATTGAGAAACAAGCGACCAGAATCTACAAAAGTCAGAAACATCCGAACAGAATTTTCAGAAAAGTCAGATAAGTGGAGAGAAGCATGCGAAAATTAGAAACACGGGGAATTTTAAAAAGTAAGAAACAAGTAAATATAATTTTCAAAAATCAGAAACATGCAAAGAGAAACTTGAAAAGTCAAAAGAATGCCAAAAGAATTTTCTAAAAGTCAGACTAACATAAGCTAGCAGTCAAATATTTTGACCTAGGTAACATATCCCCATGTTAGATTTTGATACATCCAAACAGAGTTTACAAAAAGTCAGAAAAATACGTGAACATAATGAAACGGTGGAGAAAAAATTTTAAAAAGTAAGAAGATGTCTTGAAAAATAAATAAAGCCAGAAACACCTGAATAGAATTTTCAAATTTTCAACTTGAAATGGTAAAAAACACACGAACAGAATTTTCAGTCAGATTTGACTGAGTTAGCGGTTAACTATTTTAACCTAGGTTACACATCCTTATGTTATCTTTTGAGGCACGCAAATATTGTTGTAAAAAAGTCAGGAAAAACACGTGAATATAACGAAATGGTGAATAGGATTTGCAAAAAGTCAAAACAAGGCAAACAATTTTTCAAAAACTGAGAAACACACAAAATGCATTTTAAAAAAGTGAGAAACATGAAAACAGAAATTTGATCTCAGAATCACAAAAAATTTTCGGACTGTGAAAAAATTTACAAAATTTTCAACAAGTCAGAAATATATGAATAGAATTTCCAAAAAAGAGAAACACGAAAAGAAATACGAAAAGCCAGAAACACGTGATTTTTTTTTAGAAATTGAGAAACAAGTGACCAGAGTCTACAAAAGTTAGAAATATACGAAAAAATTTTCAAAAATATCAAACACGTGAACAGAAGCTTCAGAAAGTTAGAAACACGGGGAACTTCTAAACGTAAGAAACAAGCAAATAGAATTTCAAATTCAGAAACATGCGAACAGAAACCTCAAAAATTCAAAGGCATGCAAAAACGTTTTTTAAAGTCAGATTAACCTAAGCTAATTGTCAACTATTTTGATCTAGGTAACATCTAATCTAATTAAAAATGTAATTAAATTAATCTAGCAATTAAATATAAAATTTTTAAGATTAATTAAATTAATCTTAAATTAAATCTAATTAATTTAGCAAATCTAATTAAAAAACGGGCTATTTGTCTGAAAAGTAAAATTGCGGCTATGGGGGGGGGGCAGAGCCCTCATAGCCACAATAAGACTTTTCATATCATTTCTTGATTGGATAGGGTTGGATAATAAAAATGGTAAAAATTTGGTATTTTTAGTTGTTAATATTATTTTATTCTACTGTATGTCCTGTTTCATTTCACACCTCATTTAGGAATTTCTGACCATTGTTTATTTTTAGAATATGTAAACTAATTTTTTTTTAAATAATCTAAAAAAAATAATCATTTTGAAAAATAAAAATTTAATAAATAAAATATCCACAAAATAATATAGTAGAGTTAAAAAATACCTAGGCCATTATTTTTTTAAACCTAGATTTTGATCTTAATTTTCTGATATCTATTTCTTGCACATTTAAGTGCACGTTTCTCTGGAACCATGAAAAATATTTCAATGAAATTTTTTAGATTAAAGAACGTACTGTAGGAAACATTTTAAACACAGGAAATTCTCATATATTATTTTATTTTATTGCAATGATTCTTAGAAAGTTTTCGAAGAAATTATCCAGTTTCCACGATAACAAAGTGATGAATTAATAAACGTAAAAATAACTTCCAATACTGTTGTGCTTTAAGGTTTGCTATAATATGACAAACAAATTAAAACACTTTTTATTGATATGTCTCAGATGGATTCAGAGAAAAGTGTACCTAAATTAAACAAATATAAATCTCAAATTATTTAAATTAAGGTCTAGGTTTTGAAAAGAATAATGTCCGAGGTGTTATTAAAACCTAATTATATTGGGTACTATTTATTTTTCTATTCAAAGAAATAATTATAAAAATAACAATGGTCTGAAATTCATAAATGAGGTGCCTAATGAAACAGGACATACAGCAGAATAAAATAATATTAAAAACTACAAATCTTAAACTTTACCATAAATATTATCCGACCCCCATAAACAGTGTACCGTTGCAGCCTCCATGACAAAAGAAATCCTTAAATGTATGAATAAAATACTCCTTTTGAACGACTCCTCTCCCAGTCTCCATTAACAAATGAAAAAAAAGCTGAGTTTAAAAAAACTGTCCAGTAAAAAAAAAATGTTATTGAAACTGATAGCTTATTAACGAACAATGGTAAACACTATTTATGTTTATCCATATAGCAAAAATAAATTGTGATATCGTATTTTCAGAAGTTTTGAAAATGAGCTCGAAACCCAAGTTTGTCATGTTTTTTTTTTCATTCTTCTTCTCCAGCGCAAACGTGGAACTAGGACAAAATAGCAGCGTCGAAATATGTAGCCAAGAGAAGTTTTGCAATTAGACTTTAATCCCCCCCTTTCAAGGTGTGCATCCATATGTCACTCATTTTTGACGTCGCACATAGGCCATTCATTTTTGGGCAGGAGATAACAACATTCCCTTTCTGAATTCAGAGTATTATCCAATTTTAAAGTTGTTTTTCCATAATAATATGATTATGATGATAAGCTCTATTAAGCGTTGAGGTTCATGAAGCAAAAATAGTGGAAATAATGTTTCTTATGAAAAGTTCAAAATTCTGTGCAGTATTGCGGCAGAAAAATCGTAACAATAATAACACGAATTGCTGTAAATTACGTTGACGATTCATCAAAATTGCTCTAATGTCCTTCAGTTTGCCTAAATTTCTATCTCTTTATTTTCATATAAAATAATAATTCATAAGTAGTTGAGTTTTTTTTTTATCTGCAACTCCTTGAAGATAACGGTTATAATATACTTCTGGACTCTTTACTTGACAAAATTGCAAAAAAAAAAATTGTCAAAAATTTAAAGAGAAGTGAGAAGTAAAATCTACATTTAATGCCCTATTTTAACAAAAACCCATGTTAAATTTTTTAGCATCTGCACAAAGTTAGACAAAGATGTTTTCGCAAGGTTAATTCTATATGTTTCAAAAAACTTAAAATGATCAAAAGTTAATTTAAAAAAATCATATTTTTCTGATGGAAGTAAAGTGCGAAATTGAAATTTAAAACGAATAAAAACTATTGGTTGGCAATTTATTCAACATATATCTGTAAAACTAGTTCAATTAAACTGACTCGAGATATTTTTCTATATTCGATGAATCATAATGAACTAGCGCTTTGCTGAAAACACGATATCGACGCAATAAAACAGGATTGGGAATACCAAAGTCCTCAACAAGCCTGCAGAAAAAAAAAATTATAAGGCTCTCAATAATCTTTCACTGACCAGGAAATTATTTAACTTTAGTAGCCATATACGATTTTAATTCTTTAGAAGAAAACTCGACCCAGCTCTGTTTCCCGAAAGCGCTTGTTTTTCAGAATTCTGCGACTATAGGGATATATAACGAATCAATTTATTTGGACCTGTTTTATAGATACTGCAGAAAATGTAAAACAATAATTTATGTTCATGTTAAGTTTCAACTTGGTTTTTTACCTCAATCAGAAATAACTTTTTTTTAATTATTGCCACAAAGTCATCTATTTGTTCCTTCAGATGAAGGTTCAGTATATGTACAAATCTAAGATCGTGTTATAAAATTTGACATAATTAAAAAAAGAAAACTTACATATTCATATGACAAACTACACAAGACCAATCGTTCGCTTTAATTCCAGGTCTTCTACAATTTTTGCAAACTTTCAAACCACAAGATTTGCAAGACGAGCCTCTATTTATAAGTCTGCCAAGTTCAGCACGACATCTCGAGCAACTTCGAATGTTTTGAGCTGAAAGAGAACAGAATTGTATTTTGGTAAGAGCAATAGCTCGTACCAAATCATTGCAGCTTTGAACTTTAAAAGTTCCTTAGACATAGAATAAACATTAAAGAAAACGAAAGCAAAAGAAGTGAAGTGTATATTCTGAAATACCAATACTAAAGCTGTTCCTTAGGATCAACTAGAAGTAGATGCAACTGGATTCACTCAAACGGCATTGCCATCTCACAATTCACGAACTACCACAGAAAATTTATTTAATTGTACATTTCATGTGTAAATTGTAGCGGGGCATGTTATCAAAATGATAGCATCCACAGTTTTTTGGATCTATATAATGGTACCAATGTAATTAATACAAGGGCACATCCAGTATTTTTTTTTCAGGGGGGGGGGGGTGGAGGGATTTAAAAAACTTAAAAATGCATTAAGAAAAATTTTTATATATTTTTTTACGTTTTTAAGAGCTAGGCGAAAATTTCGAAGGTGAGGTTGTTCAAACCCTCGACCCTCTCAATATTGCCTTGACTGTATATTATTCTTCAGCAGTAAATTCAACTTGATGTGGCCCACTCGTCTGACAAATGGAATTGTCTACCCGGATGTCTTTTTTAGCTAAAAGAAAGTTGAATTCTTTTATATTAGAAGCTTAAAATCCAACTAATAGTTTATTGTGTTCCTACAAATTGTTTAACGTCAATTTGAATTTTATTAATCTGAAGGATTAAAGATCAGGAAAATTTTTTAAGCAAGAATTCACTAAATCAACCTTGTAGTCTAGTGACTGAAAAATTAAAGTCATTTGCCGATAATATTGCATCGATCACTAGTCCACCGCAAAACACCGAAATATTGACAAATGAAAAAAAAACTTGAATGATGAAAAAGCAGTTATTTTTGGTTTGAAAGGAGAATAATGGTAAATGAAATTATAAAATTAAGTTTAAAACTGAAGAACTCAAAATCAGCGACAAAATAAACTATTTTTAATTTATTTTCAGTGAGTAATGGAAATTTAAATAATCTTGTTAGTAAGGTAATTAACGGAGACAAAGTGGTCGAGTCAGCAATTTTTAGAACTTCAACGATTACGAGAATTAAAACCTAAAATTACATAAAAGAACATTCAATACATAATCTAGCGACAGAATATAAAACAGAGATTTAGGATGAAAAGTGGCTCAACAGTAACAGCTGCAGTATCATCGCAGACTGAGTTGACTACACCAGACAACTCACCACAAGTTTCGAAGAGCGATACAGTTACCGAGACACGCATGTAAGAATTGCATATGAATTGATGTTAAAAATGGTTTGAAAACTCCGAGGCCATCTCAAATTAAGTTATTGGGAGAAAGAGCAGGAATACCTTACCTATCGGAACGATGGTCTTTGTGCTCGTGATTTACCTGCAATTTTAAGAATTCAGGTACGATTTATTTTAGAGGATTAAGAAATTCAGTGTTGGCAGGGCTGGTTAGCAAATCTACGACATTGAAACTTTGTTTTCTGAGCAACTTCAAACTTAGAATCATATTTTCTTAGCCAGAGGGGACAATCAAATCATAAAATTACCATTGAATTAGGGTGAAACATGTGTAAGTAAGGTGGTTAATGAAAACAAAATTAGATCAAAATATGTTTTAAATTCAAGTTAACTTGGTGGGAAGACTAAGCACAAGTTCTAGATATGTGATTGACATAACTAGACGCGATCCGCTCTTTTCGGGGTAGTTGCGGGGATTTCCTGTGCTTTGGCGAGTTTGGTGCTTCTGAACGTGCTAGGACGATGAAAATTGGTAGGCGTGTCAGGGACCTGCACAAAGTATCTTGATAAAAGTCGTTTCCACGATTCTACCATCTGGGAGGCTGGAGGGAGAGGAAAAATTGAAAAAATCAAGTATTTTTAACTTACGAATGGTTGATCGGATCTTAATGAAACTTGATATTTAGAAGGAACTCATGTCTCAGAACTCTTATTCTAAATTTTGACCATATCCGGTGATATTGGGGGGAGTTGGAGGGGGAAATGGGAAATCTTTGAAAACGCTTAGAGTGGAGAGATCGGGATCAAACCTGGTGGGATAAATAAGCACAAGTCGCAGTTACGTGATTGACATAACCGGACTAAATCTGGTCTCTTTGGGGGGGGGGTTAATTCGAAAAAAATCGATTAATTAGGTATTTTTAACTTACGAACGGGTGACCGGATCTTAAATAAATATGGTATTTAGAAGGGACTCTTGCCTCAGAGCTCAAATTTTAATTGTCGACCAGATCTGGTGAAATTGGGGGGAGTTGGATGGGGAAACTGGAAATCTTGGAAAGCGCTTAGATCGGGATGAAACTTGGCGGGTAGAATAAGCAAATGTTGTAGATACGTGATTGACGTAACCGGGCTAGATCCGCTCTCTTTGGAGGAGCTAGGGGGGTCCAGTGCTTTAGCGAGTTCGGTTGTTTAAGACGTGCTAGGACGATGAAAATTGGTAGGCGTGTCAGGGACCTGAACAAATTGACTTTATAAAATCGTTTTCCTCGATTCGACCATCTGGGATGCTGAAGGGAGAGGAAAAATTAGAAAAAATGAGCTATTTTTAACTTATGAATGGGTAATCGGATCTTAATGAATTTTTATATTTAGAAGGACTCATGTCTCAGAGCTCTTATTTTAAATCCCAACCGGCATTAAGCCTATGATTTTCCTATTAAATCAATCTATTGACTCTTAGAATTTTGCTAGAGCTCATGCCGTATAAGCTCTTGGCTCTTCCGACCTCGTCACAAGTGCCATATGAGCTATTAGCTTTTGTTTCTTTGAAATTTATTGGTCTATTCCTCATTGTTTTTTTTCTGTTTTGTTTGTTTTTTACGTACATACATATATCTCTTCGTTAGAAAAAGATACGGTACAAATCAATAGCACTTCACTACTATTGGGTATTTCTCATTTTGATTTGTTTTGTTAGTGATTGCCTTGTTTTGTAAACATTTATTTTTTGTGTACATGGACCTGGTTTTGAAATACACTGATATATTTATCTTTTCTTTCAAGTTGTCAGACTCCAGGATTTTTTTTATATATATAATTAGAGGCATTCTTAACATTTTTTCGTTGTCTTTCTCTAAAGATTCACACATGTATGATATTTTTTGTTTTGTTTTGTTGATTTGTTTTTGAAGAGCAGTCTTAAACACGAATAGAACAATCCTGGAAAACTAGAGCCTAAGAACAAGAACTAGTTTATAAATCCCTCTTTCAATGTTTTACTAAATAAGTGCAATTATTTAAGATAGTCGATAAAGCCATGTCCCATGTTCCACCTTTATAAACCTTGTTCTTCCGATTATATAATAATGTAATTGTCTTCAACAGCGACACCATTGTTTTTAAATAAAGAATGAAAAGTAAATTCATTAAAGTTAATAGGTTTAACATAAGGAATCGAGAATATCTTAACTAAAGTACACCTCTTTCTCGAGCGTTTTTAATTAAGAAGAAAACCAAACCGTTGATATTATCTAGGTAATAAAGGAAAAGGAAGCAACAAAATCCATTCTTTTTTTGTTCACATGTTAAGTTAAATCATCAACTACGAAAAAAAAAGTATTACTTGCAATAACAAGTTTAAGCTACGTTCAATTAGCCTAGCTTATTGCTCTTTAAGATAAAGGTTTAGCTTTGATCAGCATCAAATTAGTGATAGGCTATTATCAAGAAAATAACTGTTGAAACAATAGTTTCAATTAATTATTTCAATTTTGTAAGTAGTAGCAAGATGGCGTCATTAAAGAAAACCTATCTTCAACGCAATTAGCATCTTGACTAAATGAAAAGGAACCAATGGTTCTTTTCTTATTATGTGCATACCCTAATGTCTAGTTTTAACTTTATTTGGCGCATTTATTGCATTGATGAGAAGATGCAAAACAACCGAAAGGCATATGATGACACAAGTACTAAAAAAAATAAAAATAAATCGGACTTGAGACAAGATTTCAAGGCTGTTTCTTCTGGCACAGGCAGTTGTTTTCGGTCCTCTTTAGTTGCTGGATAACGTTATTAATTTTGCTGGTAGAAAATGAACAAAAATATGTTTTTTAAATTAAGAGTAAAAAACTGAAAAAGGGAAAAACAATGAGAAAAGTCCCTAAATACACTGATTCCATTCCTAAATACAACACTTCATTCCTTCAATTCCTTATCAGTCTATAAGCTTAAAGTTGTTAGGGCCTACTGAAACTTGTCGAATGCAGAAAAACATTACTAGATTTGTAAGTTCTATATTTAATCACAAGTAAAATAAAGATATAACAAAAAAGGGTAGATCTCGAACAAATTGTAACAAAAATTGTTTTTATATAGAAAATTGTTTTTATATAGAAAATCATGCTTATTATCAATTCCAAAATCGGCATCGCTACTAATAGGCAAAATGGATCAAATTCACCCTTAAAGGGCGGATGAGGGGGCAAAAGCCTAGATGTTCATTATCCGATAAATAATGAAAAAGGATGTCTTCTATGGGGTTATTGGGTTCGTAGATTAAGAAACTGATGTAAAAATCATCTTTCATCAGTATAACAAGGATATTTTTTGAAATTTCTCTTCAGTGTTCTAAGTGAGAGGGGTTATCTCCGAAAAATAAGGATATATCTTATTTTAGCGAGAAGAGGTGTCCTTTCTAGGGTTTTCTTGATCATAGATAACATAAAACAGAAAGAAAAGACTTAAAACCAACAAAAACTGAAACTATTGAGTGGCAAAAACAAAAAAACAGAAATCGTATAATTAACCCACACACACACAGAGAGATACACACACACACAAAAACTTTTCTGTGAGTACTGGGATTGGTAACTGGTAAGAGATATTGTTGCCATGCTTGTTAAGTCTGTCCTGAAAGTGCAAGGGAGGAGGGCAAAAAGAATACAAATCATGAAAATTTGTTGGAAGAAATAACTGTTTGGAGGTATTGGTTTCATAAAAAACGGAAATGAATATCTAAAATACTTTCGAATAAATTTAGCAAGTATCACCAGCTTCATGTTTGTCCTGAAACTATGTAATGTTTGTTTGTCTTGAAAAAAGATTGCTTTGAAACTAGAAGGGTCCCATCTTCTTATGAAATTTCTCTGTTGCATAGGAAATATCTAGCAAGGATCAAGCCTGAAAGAAGTCCTTAGAATCACTTATGCTAACAAACAGTACCTCAAATATTGACGGAGAAAGCAGTTTATAACAATAAATCAATTGCAAGCTAATGACTAATCGACGATAGCTAAGCTTGGAAGATGTCTGTGCAGATCAAGTATTAAAACATCTTGAACTTGTATTTGACAAGCAGAAGGAAAAACTTTCAGTCGACGGAAACAGAACAGTCAAGCTTTGGATGCAGTACCTCAATATGGTTGGCATAATTCAGAGGTTCCTAAGGACCGATAGGTTCGTTCTGTGGGAAGAATATCAGCACGTGGTAAAAAGCATGCTTCTCTGCCTCGCAGCAGTAGGCCATAACCAGTAATTAAAGACTGCAAGAATCTTCCTTCAAAAGTGGACAAGCCATTCCTTTGTTACCCAGAAATTTACAGATCTTTTTGCAATGATGGCCTTCATTTGATAAAGCGCTTAGAAAGGCAATGGGCTGGGTTGTCATCTGATTTGGTTATAGAAAAGGAATTCATGAGGATTGATAAAACATCCGGAGGCCTTACTAGTGGAGTCAGAATGACATAATTTCAGCTAAATCTTTGGGTTATGTACCGTCCTGCTTGTACTGAAGTAAACTATCTCAGGCAGGAACTTACAAGAAAGAAATATTGGACTAGCGAACAACACAAGGAGATGGGGTTCTCAAGGCAAAATAGTGACCAGGAAGACACACTACTCGTCATAGAAATACTTGAAAAGTCAAATCAAGCCTGATCTTGCAAAGCTTTATTTGAAGCTTGTAGACGTAGATAACTTGTGCTCAAATAAAAGAGAACTACTAGGACCCCATCTTCACGTTTTGGAGGGAGAAGCTCTTCTTCATAGACTTCAGTGGAACATTGAAAGTAGCTTTTCAATGATATTCGGCCAATGTCGGCTGTTATCAAAATGTGGTACCCTCACCCTACACTGGTTTTTGAAGGATGTTATGGAGTACTTGCAACAAAAGACCAGGTACAAAGCAAACATGTAAAGTTTAATGGAAGAGAGATACTGTTTACTGCAGATACATATCTTCAAAGGCCCAAGGACCAATTTTAAAAATAAAATGAGGCGAGGTTCATATGCATGCTCGCTGAAAGCTTATGTGAAAAGGAAATAAAAGCTATTCATGGAGAAGGCAAAACGGATGTGAAGATTGTTAAAACTTCTGTTGAGAAGCGTAGTATTCTTCCTACTATGCTAATTGGTGATGATACCGACTTGCTCGTTTGTTATTTTTTCATGCCAATTGCGTTTCCAACAAGATATATTATTTTCCAGAAGCAAAACAAGGCGGTATAAATGCTGCGCGGGACATACACATGATGAAAACTGGCTTCATGCACTACTTGGTTGCGACACCACTTCCCATATACTTGATGTAGGAAAAGGAAAGGGTATAAGTATATTGAAAGAAATCAAGGCGCTCCGAAGAAATTATCAAGTTTTCCTGAAGGCGAGCACAAAGGAAGAAATGGCTATTGCTCGAGAACGTGCTTTGCTATCCATCTATGAATACAAGAGTGGTAAAGGCCTAAACTCAACTCGCTATCGTATCTTCCATAAGAAGGTCTCAACATCCTCAAAATTTGTGCATACTCGAGATTTGCATTCCACACATGTATTTGCAAAGTTTCACTCGCTACGTATCTGTCATCGGGTCCGAAGATTGGAGTGAAAATAGCAGTATCGATACTCTTCAGTAGGGATTTAGGTGGGAAGAGACAGTCTTAGTTCCAACGATGATTGATTTTTCTCCAGCTCCATTGCAGCCTCTGAAAAGCTGTGAATTGCTCCTCTAAGCTAAATAGCTGTGACTCAGAAAGATACTCATGCAAGAAGAATTAGCAAATCCTTTAGGTGGATCTCCTGCCAGAATGCCATGGAGCCTGAAGACGATGAAACTGCCTTTGTTGCCAACTATTTTTGAAAGTTATCTCTTTTTATGTTTGACAAAGTGAAAATAATTAATACCGAAGTTATCTAGTTCATTCCCTCATCTATATCGACGTTGCAACATTATTAATTGAGCCATATTTCGTATATCTTGAAGCAGCAGGGCGTATGTCTGAGCAGGGCAATCGATTAAGTTTTTTTCTATGCCTTAGTTCCGTTGATTCAATTATAAAAAAAAAACCTTTTCACCACTTAAGGTTTCAGCAAAAGGTAGCCGATTCTACAGAGACACAAATAACTTATATTCCGTAATACTGCAATTGAGGCTGTTTTTTACGTTCTAAGTCTTTTTTTCTTTTTCTTTTTTGTTATCTACGATAAAAAAAACCTAGAAAGGACTCTTTGCACACTAAAATAGGATATTTCGTTGGTTTTCATATTTAACCCCTTTTACTTTTAACTCTAAGGGGGAATTTGAATAAATACGGGTGTGATACTGGTGATGGACCCTTTATACCTTCGTTTTAGTTTTCTAAGACCTAAATAGCCTCATAGAAGACATTCCATTCTAAGTAATAACGAAAAGTAGTATCACAAAATAAATTGTTTAGCCTTTTGCCTGCTCCTTCTTACTTTAAGGGCAAATTTGACCGATTTCCCCCGTGAGTAGTGATGCCGATTTTGGATATGTATGCGAATTTGTCTCTATTGAATGGTGTTAAAATCATATTGTTGTAATTTGTTCAAGGTCTAACCATATTTTAACCGCATGATACCATATCTCAATTCATTTCAACTAAATCAACCTGTAGCAAATAAAATAAAGATTAATTAACATTAAGCCAGTTCATTCTAAAGGCACTAAAAAAATAATTAATTCTTAAACATTGGAACATTTTACTCTGAACGTGTCATATGTTTCTTTTTGGAAAACGAAATTTAAAAAGTCCCTCTCCCCTCCCCCTGAAAAGTATATCAAGGTATAATTCAACATTTTATTCAAATCAAACTACAACTCAGACTTACACTATGGATTCAAGGCCCTTTTTACTTTTACAATGTAATATTTGAAGCAATTACTACTACTACAACTACTAATAACTCACTGCAGCGCCAAGCCGCCTGAGGCCAGCACAGCTACGCACGCTCCTCCTCCAACCTAATCTATTTAAAGCCTCCCTATTTACACCCTCCCAGGAAGTTCCCATTTCCTTTAAATCTTTATTTATGACATCCTCCCAACCCAGACAAGGACAACCTGCTTTCCGTGTAGCCCCAGACGGTTGGCCAAAAGGACAATCTTCGGTAATCTGTCATCCTTCGTCCGTAGAACGTGGCCTAGCCATCTCAACCTTTCTTTCATTATAGCCCTAGAAAGGGGAATTGAACCACATTTTTCGTACAACCTACTGTTTGAAATACGGTCAGTCAGCCGGGTACCCAGAACAATCCATACGCAATTTCTCTGGAAAACATCTAGTAAATTTTCATCTGTTTTCGGAGTGCCCATGCTTCAGAGCCATATTTGACCACTGTCGTCACTGTAGCTTCCAGTATTCTAATCTTGGTTTGCAGACTTATCTTTCTATTCTTCCAAAACTTTTTTAACTGTGAAAAAACACCCCGAGTCTTAGCTATTCTACTTTTAACGTCTTCACTGCTCCCACCATCTTTACTAATAATACTACCAAGGTAACTGAAGCTCCCAACCTGATCAATCTTTTCGTTACCTAATGTCTGAAGCAATTAATAAAAAAAAACTTCGAAAAAACTTTTTCAAAGAAACTAAAGAGTTATGTCAACCTTAACACCAACAGAAAAAAATTCATATATTAGTCAGACAGTTCGTGGTAACGAACTGTAGGTGTGCTTCCTTATCAACGCCCCGCTCTTTACGCTAAATTTTTTTACTGTATTAAAAAGTAGAGTTAAGAGAAGGAGTCAAACTTTAGCGTAAAGAGCGGGGCGTTGATGAGGAAGCAGCCCCTTTCATATGCGAAGTAATTTCTGTTCGTTTTAAGTTTTGATTCCGCTCCTTACTTTCCGTTAAAAAAACTTGTTTTTTTTTTTTATTTAATTCAAACACAGGACGACCAGAAACTACTATCAAAGGATAAATGAAAACGAAAACGAACATATATTAAATAATATATTACTCAAAAACATAACATAAACATATATTAATAGTATATACTAATAATATAATTATATTAATATTAGTTAACATTAATTATATTAACAATATGATATAAACAGATATTAAAATGATCATATAAAACGCATAGATATCAGATACTAAAAACCATCTTAAATCTTAACCAATCTTAAAAACGAATAAAAATTTAATTCAATTTTTAAGTCAAATTTAAGACGAGCAAAGTCAGGCCTACTACAAACAGTCGTTTGGCTACTACCCCCTTCTCCCTTCCCAAAAATTTATAATAAGAATAAAAACAAATCATTATAATAATAAAGATGATTGAAAAAAGTTAATGAAAACGAACTGAATATTTAATATTTAATCATTTTAATTACTGGAAAACTCAAATGTTCATATCTACGACAAATGCATTTCCAACATGTTTAAGATTA
Organism: Artemia franciscana; assembly: GCF_032884065.1. Classification (NCBI taxonomy): domain Eukaryota; kingdom Metazoa; phylum Arthropoda; class Branchiopoda; order Anostraca; family Artemiidae; genus Artemia; species Artemia franciscana. Next base: position 37,691,860 of record NC_088863.1, read on the forward strand.
AAACAACATTTATTAAAATTTTATACATATTTGTGTACAGTGCCAAATGGGTGGTGGGGTAGAATATGTGGTGTAGAATAACCTATAGTATTTATTATTACATTTTTTATTTTGTTCATTCTTTTTCTGTTTTCTTTTTGGGGTATGAGGTATCACAAGAGGGTAAAATAAAGGTTAACACTAGGGCTGTTGGGGTGATATCAACCGGAAGGCAATCTTGATAGACATTTCAAAGTTTTTGAACAAAACAGACATCTCAAATTGTAATTCGATGCCACAAGGGTCAGAGTAGAGCCGAGAAGGAAAGGAGCCGAGAGGGAGGCAGATTGTCTTCCAGTAGCTTTCGACCTTTACAAAGGACCAAATGACTTTAAATTTCTAATCTAATGAACCGATTTCCAGGTTTATAAGATAACCCCTTCCATTTCCAAAGGGTGGAAAAGTTTTTGGTACTTTTCCAGCCCTTTTATGGGCTGCATTTTGAAAAGAAGTAATTTATTTTCCTTCTGCATTAGAGTCCGCTAAGCTCAATGTTTTATATAAGTTTCGATCTGATTAGAAGATTTTACAGAAGAACCAGGACCGGATATAAAAAAAAGATTTCAAAACCGTGGCTGGTTACTCTCCAATCACTTAAGAATTTTAAAAAATGGTACTAGAAGTCTCAATTTCCCATTGAATGAGCTCTCTCCGGAGTTTTAGGACTTAAAATGTGGGTGGCCTAAGGAGGGGGTTAACCTCCTTTTGTATAACATAAATTCCACTCGTTTTGGGGTATAATATTGCTCTTTAATCTCATTTGATAATGCTGTTACTGTTTGTTTAGTAGCATAAAAAGTGATTATTATTGATCTTGGTAGTCTCGTCAGTTATAAGGTTCTAGGTATTTTTCGCGAGGCCAAGATATCCAAATTTTGCTAAGGGTATTCTATGGAAACGACAATTGTAGCTACGTAAGTCAAAAGACGCTATTTACGCACGCCAATTCCCATGAACTGCTTGGGATATTGAATTGAAACTACCAAAGAGTGTTGGATGTCAATTGGACCTCCGATTCCAAATTGAGGGAGGGAGCAGGGGTAAACCGAAAGATTCTATGTGTATACAGAGATCAAAATTAGAAGGGAAGAATCACTCTTGTTTGTAAAACTTGACTAGTAATGTCATATTATTAGATTTCAAATTTAATTAAATGTAGTGAAACTCTTAGTCAAAACCAAGCAAATTTAAAATTGAAAGAACTCCTTGTTAAAATGTCAATTTAAATAACATGGTCTCAAACACTAAATCAAAACCCAACAAACTTAAAATTGACAGAACTCCTTCAAATTAAGCAATAGTTTAAATAAAAAAAGTTTTCAAAAAGTCATTAAACCGTGTTCCCAAAAAAGTATTGGGTACTATCTACTAGGGGTACAAAGGAAGTTTTCTTCCGTTCGAAATACCTTTAAACGACTTATTTTCTTTAATTTAGTGTACACTTGGGCAGGTACCCACAACCGTAGAATATGAAGGTTTCCCATCAGTAGGCTTTCCCATTTGAAGAATCTTTTAGGGACTTATTCTTAAAAAACTGAATTCTTAAAAAACGGGCCGACTTTGCATTGAAATGCCCACACCAACCACTATTGCTTATCTAGATGTAAACAAATTTTTTTATACGATTCTAAGAAAGTACTAAACATTTTTTACAACATATAAGACAAAGGACGGTTCCTTAAAAAACGGGGTGATTGTGCATGAAATACCCTTATAAACAACTTTATTTTTTTAGCCGTTAAAACAATTTTATTCAAATCAATGACTTTACAAAACCATTTTTGAACGCATGTAAGAATAAGGCCGAATCCTTAAAAAACAAGAGCTAAGAGCTCATATGGCACTTGTGACGAGGTCGGAAGAACCAAGAGCCATGAGCTCATATGGCATGAGCTGTAACAAAATTCTAAGAATCAACAGATTGAAGGGAAAATCAGAGGCTTAATGCCGGTCGGGATTTTAAAATAAGATTTCTGAGACACAAGGTCTTTCTAAATATCAAAATTCATTAAGATCCAATCACCCACTCGTAAGTTAAAAATACCTAATTTTTAAATTTTTTCTCTCCTTTCAGCCCCCACCCCAGATGGTCAAATCAAAGAAAACGACTTTATCAAGTCAATTTGTACAGGTCCCTGACACGCCTACCAATTTTCATCGTCCTAGCACATCCAGAAGCACCAGACTCGCCAAAGCACTAGACCCCCCTAAATACCCCAAAGAGAGCGGATCCAGTCCGGTTACTTCAATTACGTATCTACAACATTTGTTTATTCTACCCACCGAGTTTCATCAAGATCTCTCCACTCTAAGCGATTTCCAAGATTTTCGATTTCCTACTCCAACTCCCCAATGTCACCAAATCTGGTCTAGATTTAAAATAAGAGCTCTGAACCATCAGTTCTTTCTAAATATTACATTTCATTAAGATCTGGTCACCCGTTCTTCAGTTAAAAATACCTCAATTTTTCTAATTTTTCCGAATTAATACCCCTTCCAACTCCCTTAAAGAGAGTATATCCATTCCAATTATGTCAATCATGTATGTAGAACTTGTGCTTATTCTTCTCATCAAGTTTAATTCCGATCTCTCTACTCTAATCGTTTTCCAAGATTTCCGATTTCCAAGAGTTCTGTTTCCCCCTCCAACCCCCTATGTCCTCGGATCCGATTCGAATTGAAAATAGAGCATCTGAGACATAAGATCTTTCTGTATATAAATTTTCATTAAGATCCGATTACTCATTCGTAAGATAGAGATATCTCAATTTTCATACTTCCCTCCTTAAACTCCGCCCAATGTCATTGGATCTGGTCGTGATCAAGGAGGCACACTCGTGCCTCTATAAAGAGGCGACACACGACAATGTTAAGCGATCTTCGGTTCCAGTGGTCGCAGACGGATGGGGAGGGATGCATTTCGTAGCCCGAGCTCCAACTAAGAAACCTGCAAAATTTCATCCCCCTCCAACTTTTTCTTCATGGGGAAAATCTGGCCGAAAGTTTCGACCTGTCAACCCAAGCCCCCCTTTAACGTTGTCCGATCGGGCTGAAATTCACAAGTTAAGGTCCCCTAGGGCCCAGGAGCTTATCCGCGAAATTTCAGATTGATCCGATAACTCCTTCCCTGTTTTCCAGAAACCACGCATAGCCACTTAAAATTCATTTACTTTTTTTTCTAGACGCCTACAGGTCACATCCGACATCGGATCTGGGTGTACGAAGACTCATTCGATGCGGAATTCTCCGAGTAAGTGCCCATGAAAGTTTCGTAGGAAAATCTTAACCCCCCGAAAATTTCGACCCTCCAACCCCCCCCCCCCACCCACCCCTTTTAACGTTGTCCGATCGGGCTGAAATTCACAAGTTAAGGTCCCATACGGCCCAGGAGCTTATCCGCGAAATTTCAGCTTGATCTGATAACTCCTTCCCTGTTTTCCAGAAACCACCCATTAGCTATTTAATTAACGGATTTCTCTCCATAAGAGCCCATGTTAATTTGAAATTGTTAAAAGCTATTGAGAAGTTATATTTACACACATGCAAGTTATTAGCTCAGTTGGTAGAGCGTGAGACTTTTAATCCTTGGGTCAAGGGTTCAAGTCCCTTACGGGCGGTTTTTTATCACAACATCAAAAAAATTTTGATAACACCTGGACAGCTTATCATTTGAGAGATAACAGAATATTAGCTTCTTATGAGCAAAAGAAACATTTCGGTCATTCTATCTATTTTTTTCTATTTTATACAATGATTTAAAAGCGGGGGGGGGGGCGGCAGCCACCCAAGTTCCTCTCCTAATTCCTGTACGAGGAGTACAGGAATTATTAAATTACATCCACCATGGATTGTAGAAAAACGTACAGAAATAATGTGAAAAAAACTTCGTTTTCTTAAAGAGTTAAAGAGGCTGCGTCCCAAAGTCGAACCTTAAAACGTACAGGAATTAGAAGAGGCAGTTGGGGGGCTGCCGCCCCCCAAACCCCCAGCTTTTAAAGACTCTTTTGTACAGGTTTTTTGTTTTTTGCTAACCCCCAGCTCTTGGCTTCGGAAAGGCCCTCTTTTAATTAACAAAAAATTGAAATGAATGAATAATGGAATAACTTCGAAAAATGTTAAACACAAGAGGACAGGAGAACCATTGCGCCGAAACTAGTAATTAGTAACAATGAAGTCCCCCCCCCCCAAAAAAACCTGTACAAAAGAGTCTTTAAAAGCTGGGGGTTTGGGGGGCGGCAGCCACCCAACTGCCTCTTCTAATTCCTGTACGTTTTAAGGTTCGACTTTGGGACGCAGCCTCTTTAACTCTTTAAGAAAACGAAGTTTTTTTCACATTATTTAAAATGAGAGCTCTGAAGCACAAGATCCTTCTAAATATCAAATTACATTAAGATTTGATTAACCGTCGTAAGTTACAAATACCTCATTTTTTCTAATTTTTACGAATATCCCGCCCCCCCAACTCCCCCAAAGAGAGCGGATTCGGTCTGGTTTGTCAGTCACGTATATTGAACTTGTGCTTATTCTTCCCACCAAGTTTTATTAATATCTTTCCACTCTAAGCCTTTTTCAAGATTTCCAATCCCACCCCCAACTCCTCCAATGACATTGGATCCGGTCGAGATTTCTAATAAGAGATTTGAGTGACGAGATCCTTCTGTATATGAAATTTCGTTAAGATCTTATCACTCCTTAGTAAATTAAAAATACCTCATTTTTTCTAACTTTCTGAATTAACCCTCCCCCCAACTCCCTCAAAGAGAGCGGATCCATTCCAATTATGTCAATCACGTATCTAGGACTTGTGCTATGTTTTCCACCAAGTTTCATCCCGATCCCTCCACTCTAAGCGTTTTCCAAGATCTTGGGTTTCCCCTCCAACTCCCCTCAATGTCACCGGGTCTAGTTGGAATTCAAAGGACTTTGAGATACAATATCCTTCTAAATATCAAATTTCATTAAGATTCGATCACCCGTTCGTAAGTTAAAAGTATCTTATTTTTCTAATTTTTCCTAATTAAGCGTCCCCCACTCCCCTCCGCAGACGATTGAGTCGGGAAAACGAATTTTCCTAATTTAATCTGGTCTGGTCCCTGATACGCATGCCAAATTTCATCGTCCTAGCCTATCTGGAAGTGCCTTGACTAGAAAAACCGCGACAGACAGACAGACCGACGGACAGACTGATAAAATTTGCGATAGCTATATGTCACTTGATTAATACCAAGTGCCATAAAAACGGGACGAGTTTCCATGAAATGGCAACACAAAGCGATTTTTTTAGCTGTTAAAACAATTTTATACTAATCAAAGAACGTACATGTAATTTCAATACATGGAAAAAAATAGTCCAAAAAATTTCAGTTAAAAAATTGGGGTGGGGGGACAGAAACTGAAGGAGGGGCAACGGGGCCCTGGAGGGGTACAAGGGGGCCTGAATGGGGACCTGGGGGACTCGGATCCCTGGAGTGGGACATAAGGCCCTGGAGGGAGATTCTGGGCCCTTCAGGGGGATTCAGGGCCCTGGAGGAGGACAAGAAGCTCAGGATAAGAATATAGGACCCAAACTCATTACCAAAAATCCAACTCTAATTGAGAAATCGATTGCGCTATTAACTTGTTACAACATTGACGCTTAACATCAGTTGCCCAGCGTCCCAGAAACAAAACATTGATTGCCTAAAATGTATTTCTAAGAGCATATATCATCAATGACTTCTTAGCTCTATCGAGTAACGTGTCGTTCTTTTGCCATAGGAAACAATGGGTCTCACGTTCAATTTAATCATCAGACGCAAATTTCATAAAATGAGTGGAAAACTGCTTAGAAGCTAAAAATGTCTTTGGCTCAGTTTTTTCTCAAAGAACCAGATGCGAGGGCTGTCACCGAACGTATTGTATTGTTTCACTGACAACATGAATGATTACACAATACCAGATAATGCATCATACTTGAAATTCTCGGAAATCTGCCAAGAAATTCTCGGAAATGGGCCCACTTGTAATCACTGCGTTGTTCTAACGAGAACATGAATGATTACACAATACCAGATGACGCATAATTCTTGAAATTCGCGAAATAATTGGAAAATGGTTTGCATATTCTTGGAATGATACGAAAAAAGACGTTAGTAACTCAATAGTACATCACGACAGGACTCTCATAGAATTTGTTGAAGGGGTACTGCTAACAGGTTTTGTTGAATAAGTTGTAAACAGTATCTTTACTAAAGAATTTCGGGTTGAGGGAAAAGGTAATTATTGTTAATATTGACCCGTAATCCCCAACGTGGGGTACACGCCCCACCGATGGGGCATGGTAACATTTTGATGGGTCATGGGCAGGACGTGCACCATTCGGCTCATTATGATTTAGATTATTAAATTGAAAAAACAAATCTGCATTCTTTCTCATTTAAAGAACAAAAAATATATGATACTACTAGCTGTTGGGGTGGCGCTTCACGCCACCCCAACACCTAGTTGGTGGATGCGCTTCGCGTTCCCCCCCCCAAGCCCCCAACGCACGTAAGTCATTACGCGCCATATTAGTTACGCGCCATTGTAGTTGTGTCCCACCTGTGAATATAGATAGATATATATATGTTTTTAACCACGTAAAACTTGCGAATATACAATATTCTTCGCTGTCCCATTGTCTTTGCATATAAATAGATTGTCAGGTTTACCGACTCTTGAACATGCAGCATATAATTGTCCATGGGAAAAACAATCCGTATTCAGATCTATACCTCATTATTCTAATGATTGCCCTTGAGCTTTGTTGATGGTGATTGCTAATCGAACATTCCCTGTGTCCCCGTCGTCATTTATATATCCCCCTGTGCCCCCCGGCGTCCCCGTTGTAGTTGTGTCCCTGTGTCCCAGTCGTCATTTATATTCCCTGTGTCCCGGTCGTCATTTGTGTCCCGGTGTCCCAGGCTGTAATTTCTCTTTGAGTATCCTGGTCGTCATTTACATTCCCTGTGTCCCGGTCTTCATTTGTGTCCCAGTGTCCCGGTCTGTAATTTCTCTTTGAGTTTCCCGGTCGTCATTTATATTCCCTGTGTCCCGGTGTCCCGGTCTGTAGTGTCATCTTATAATGACGTAATATACAAAGCCTTATATACTAATCATGACGTCATATACAAACCCACAAATAAACAAACATGCACACATACAACTTATCTTATATATATATATATATATATATATATATATATATATATATATATATATATATATATATATATATAGATGTAGTTTCTTTTTTATTTTTTTTTTAGTTTTTAGCTTTTTTTTCTTTTTAGTTTTTTACCTTTTTTATTTTTTCCTTTTTTTGGTTTACCGACTCTTGACCATGCAACATATAATTGTCCATGGGAAGAACAAACCGTATTCAGATCTATAACTCATTATTCTAACGATTGCCCTTGAGCTTTGTTGATGGTGATTGCTAATCGAACATTCCCTGTGTCCCGGTCGTCATTTATATATCCCCCTGTGCCCCTCGGCGTCCCCGTTGTAGTTGTGTCCCTGTGTCCCGGTCGTCATTTATATTCCCTGTGTCCCGGTCGTTGTTTGTGTCCCGGTGTCCCGGTCTGTAATTTCTCTTTGAGTGTCCCGGTCGTTATTTATATTCCCTGTGTCCCGTTGTCCCGGTCGTCATTTGTGTCCCGGTGTCCCGGTCTGTAATTTCGTCAGTCGACAAACATGACGTCAGTCGACAAACAACTTCATGACGGCAAAATGTTCAATCCTCATAATGACGTCAGTCGACAAACATGACGTCAGTACACAAACAACTTATCTATCTATATATATAAAAATAAGTTGTCTGTCTGTGTGTCTGTCTGTGGATCAGGTGACGTCATGTTTCTGTGTTGACTGACGTCATGAAATAGTTGTCGTCATTTTTGCTTTGACGGTGACGTCATTCAAGATATTTAAGACATATGTTCACGTAGAAATCTATTAATGTTTAAGTTTACAATGACTGATGAACTTACCATGGCAAAAGCCGATGAAGATGCTCAAAGAGTCTATGCCAAAAAACTTGCTGCTGATAGAGAAAGTCAGAAAAGAAAGCGTGCCGAGGAATCAAAAGAACAGCAAGGAAACAGGCTTGAGGCTGATAGAGAAAGAAAGAACAGAAAGCGTGCCGAGGAATCAAAAGAACAGCAAGGAAACAGGCTTGAGGCTGATAGAGAAAGAAAGAACAGTAAGCGTCCCGAGGAATCAAAAGAACAGCAAGGAAACAGGCTTGGAGCTGATAGAGAAAGAAAGAACAGAAAGCGTGCCGAGGAATCAAAAGAACAGCAAGGAAACAGGCTTGAGGCTGATAGAGAAAAAAAGAACAGAAAGCGTGCCGAGGAACTACGAGAGAGACGCGGAAGAAGACTTGCTGCTAAAAGAGAAAGTGAAAAAAGAAGGCGTGCCGAGGAATTACAAGAACAGCAAGATATCAGGCTTGCTGCTGATAGAGAAAGTAAGAAAAGAAAGCGTGCCGAGGAATCACAAGAACAGCAAGAAATCAGGCTTGCTGCTGATAGAGAAAGTAAGAAAAGAAAGCGTGCGGAGGAATCAGAGCAACCTGAAAGTTATCGCCTGGCATTCAGGTACAACCCAGTCGATGATTATAGCTTGAGTAGATGTGTTCAAATCGGGACAATGTCTAAAATTTGTCCCTATTGCAAGGCCTTGAAATTCAATGGTGAAACAATGGGAATGTGTTGCGCCTCAGGAAAAGTCAAACTTCCTCTATTGGCTGCACCACCAGAGCCATTGAAGACGAATGAATGCTTGCCTGAAAAATTCTAATTTATGGGCACACGTAAAAATATTAAAGTTGACTACAAATATGCGTGTCCGATTGCAAAACGATGACTCTGGTCAAACATTTTCAGATCAATTGCTGACAATTGGAAACGGAAAGCTCCCAGTAGACTCAATTTCAGGACGTATACAACTACCTGCTGATTTCTGTAATTTAGTGACGTCCAAAAATGAATTGATTGAAAAAGTATTTCCGAATATTCTAAAAAATTAGAAAAATAATAAATGGCTAAGTGAAAGAGCGATTCTCGCACCCAAAAATATAGACGTCCACGAAATCAAAAATATTGTTTTGACCAAGATTTGAGACCAGGCAGTCCTTTACAAGTCAGTCGACACAGTTTTGGAACCAAATGAAGCGGTTAATTATCCATCTGAATTTTTAAATTCCATAGATCTTTCAGGGTTTCCACCACACGTGCTACAACTAAAAATAGGCGTACCAATAATACTTTTAAGAAATATAAACCCACCAAAGCTTTGCAATGGCACTCGACTTGCCGTAAAAAAAACAATGGAAAACCTAATAGAGGCCACAATCTTGACAGGGCCTTTTGAGGGTGAGGCTGTTCACTTATTTATAATTACCTAAAATTTTATAAACATGAAGCAAATTAGTTTGGTTAAATGAAGCTTTAAAATAAATGTCAAAAACGTTTTCCTGCGACAAGAAGTAAGGTATTTACCCGCACCACCCTTATTCAGACCCAAATATAAATGAAGATGAGAGATTCATTCTCTTTGCCATCTATTCAGCCTTTTCTTAGTTGCAGTTAGCTTAGGATTTTTCAGTGTATTTATATAAAAGAAATATAACTAAAATTCTATGCAGACTTCTTACTGACAATGACACTTGATAATGACACTTGCTTAGAATTTGGGAACTTTGTCACGTAATAAAATACCTTCAGTTACAATTCTTATTTATTTTTTGTGCTGTTCTTTTTTCTTCTTGTTCTATAATCTAAAACCTGAATTATAAAAGTTTAACAAAAATTATGGCATATGAATTCGATCTTTACAAGCCTTATACCTAATATACAGCTGTACCCTCAGTCCTGCCCCAACTAACCACGCATTTGCAGGATTCCTATATGCACAATAAGAACATTTTATAGAATACGTACATTCATAGGGACCTTGATGTTTCTGGGGTAGGAAGTCCTGTGTTTGGTCTTGCGTCATTAGGGTTTTGAGCAGACTATAAATGGGACAAAATTTTTATGCTGGTATTTGATGGTTAAAAGACGCCTTTATAGTGAGACCTTATTTTCTTATCGAAAATTAGCCAATCTTAACTTTCAATTTTATCAACTATCCTTGCTTTCTTGTATTCTTTCTTGCTTCCTATTTTAACTTTACTTCTGTCTAATTGTCTATAAAAGATAATTAGAGACTATATTTATCTCTAAGACCTTTTGATTAGTTTCATTTTACTCCATTGCTAAAATCCTAGTCAGATATTGGATCAGAGTTTTTCAACTCTAAAATTTAGCCTATAGTCGGAGGTACGAGAAGGCTCTTTTACACTAAGTTTTACATTGAGCTACGAAAAAGCACTAAATATAAGACTTATTTTCACGAGGAAGGAGTGACCCCGTCAAGAATTATTTGGGGATAATTAAAAAAAACTGTGGCCTGAAATTGCATTTTACTTGCGTGTCTGTGCATCTGTCTTTGCCAGAAAACCTCGGATTTTATTAAATACTGCTGTAGTAACTAGTACTTACATACTGGCTGCCCTGATGAGTAGTCGATAACCTTCTTGATAGAACTAGTTTCTTCTCTTTCTACAACTTCCTTTCCCAGCTTTATCGCACCACACCATCTTGTATTCTGCATATCCTCCTTCAACTTACTAAAAATTTGTACAAATAAATATCGAAATATATTTTGCCTCTTTAAACAACCAACAATTGTATATGTATTTATAAAAAAAAATTGGGACAGTGTAAAAATATGCGGTTAAAAGATAAGCGGCAGCGAGAATTACAAGGCATAGCAAGAAAGCGAGTATCAGAATGTGTCAAAAAGGAAGTAAAGAACAAAGAATTGTGTTGTTAGAAGACAATCGACAGCGAAAGTTAAAACAAGTCAAAAATAAAAGTGAAAACGAATATGTTAGAAGAATATTGCTACCATAACCTTTGACGCCATCAAAATATGGCGCAAAACAAAGTAAAAACCTACCAGGATTCTATAAACTACGCAACTATTAATTAAAGGTTCTTAGGGCTCTTCAACGTCATATGTATGCCCTGTGAAGCCCTACATTTTCCCTAAAACAAAGGTGTAGTAGACAAAGTTGATTCATTTGTAGGTTGGTTCTTACAACAAGAATCCATATATACAAGACTGTTGAATGCCGAGTGCCGGGGCCCGGCCTTGGAATCAGCTGCATAGCTATATCCTTAAAACTGGTATATTGACATTTCTAGCCACAAAATGATCTAAAAAGGTCTCATCTTTAAGCACGAATTTGTGTTCTTCCCAGTTGGTTGTATCGAACATATGGTGACGCCAAAAAATCAAGCAGAAGTTCACATTGTCTGGGTTTAGAAGACAAACGACGATGAAAATCAATATGTACAAGCCTGCCGCATAACCGTGCCGGGGCCCGGCATTGAAATCGGCTACATAGTTGTTGTTTTTTCTTAAAACTAGCATATTGACATTTCTGGCCACAAAACGACCTAAATATTCTCGTCATCGATCTAAAGATTTCTGGTCACAACTTTAAGAAAGAATTTATATTTTTCCTGGGGTGGTTTTATCGACACACCCCGGCGTCACAAGGTGACACCATGACATCAAAAAGAGGCTGCGGATAGAAGAAAAGCGACAATGAAAATCAGTATATACAAGCCTACCGCGTAGCCATGCAGGCTTATAATGGTACAATGAATAACCAAGATATATACGGTTATAATACTTGCGACATCGACAATTACAGCGAGTCAAAATTTGAAGTGAAGAACAAAGAAATATCCGTTAAAAGACCTGCAAAAACAATCTAGATAGATAGCGAGTCTCAGAAAATTCGTTAGAGCTTTAATTTTGGGATAAACTTTATATGAATGACTTTATATTTATGAGCACGTTTCAAGAGAAAAATTTCCATCATTTCCCTCCCATGGGTGATATCGTTTTTTTATCTATGACGCATGGAATCTTACAAAAGGGACATGGCTAAGTACAAAATACCAAATGTAATGAGTCTATTTACAAAAGCCATTTTCAGCAGTTTAATAATGCCTAGAGGACAAATGGATAGCCTAGACCATCAAATGCGACAAAACCAATCCGAGCAGCCAAGGTAAAAGGTAGTGAAAAAATGTATGAAGTAGGCCTAATAATAAACAGAAATGAAGAGCAAAGAAAGATACAGTTAGAATACTTGCGTCAACAAAAATTACAACGAGTCAAAACAAAAGCGAAAAACAAAGAAATACACAATTAGAAGATAAACGGCAGCAAGAATAAAACGAGTCAAAAATAAAAGTGAAGAACAAAGAAATATTTGTTGCGACAACGAGAGGCCGGAACGGATAAAAAATGAAAATGAAGAACAGAGAAATATATGGTTAGGAGATATGCCACTGTGAGAACAAAGAAATATGCAGTTAGAAGATACGCGGTAGCAAAAATTGTAAGTGACAGCGAGAATCTGAACTTGTCAAAAATAAAAATGAGAAGCTATTGGGAACCTTCAACGTTATATGTATTCTCCGAGGCGCCCTCCATTTTCTTGAGGAAAGAGAAGCAAACAAAGATGATTCATTTGGAGGCTGCAACTTACAACGAGAATCAATATATACAAGCCTGCTGCATGCCAAGCGCTGCCCGACGGTTTCTCCACCGGACCCCGGCATGGCTACACGGCAAGCTTGTATATATATTCTCGTTGTCACTTGTCTGCTAAGCACAGAAGATGTGAGCCTCTTCTTGATGTCATAAAGTCACCATAGGTTCGATACAACCACCCTGTGAAAAACACAAATAATTCCTTAAAGTTGTAGCTTTTTTAGATCGTTTTTGTGACCAGATATGCCGATGTGCCAGTTTAAAAAAGACAGAAAAACTATATAGCTGACTTCAAGGCTGAGCTCTAGCACTCGGCGTGCGGCAGATTTGTATATATTGAGCCTCGTTGTCAATTATCTTCTAATAGTAGATAATATCAACTAGAGATTATATTTCGCGTAGCAATTTTTCTAAGCCTCTTTTCTTTTTATACGATGTTTTGTTTGGATATTTTTTTTTTAGATTCGTATTTTAAAATATATGTTCTCTTTTTTATACAATCAAGTTTGAGCTTTTTTCTCCCCCCTTTATATGGATAACTCAATGGTGCTAGGCGTCCCCCGGGAAATCCCCCCATGGAAAATCTGCAAACCCTCCACCTTCGTTGCATTTTTACATGCTCCCAATCATTACAATGATCAACACATTGCAACTGTCATTTTGTTCAAGCTAGTCAAAAGATCTATTAGCTATGCCTCCAGGGATGCTATACCCCCACAGCCCCGGGGCAAGGATCGTAAATTGTGCAATTTATCCTTTTTTACATGCGGGATTTATTATAAGGAAAAGGGGAAGTCTTGATCCTGGGTGCATCCAAAAGGCCAAGGGTATTAAGGTGAAAGTTTTTGATTTTGAGGGGCATCTTAAACTAAATTAAAGGCACCATGTGAATCCAGTTTATCAAAAAGGCGTATCGGCAAAATCTTAAGAACGGCCGATGATATTAAGTTGAAATTTTCAGGACATGTTGAGATGGATGTTTTAACAGAGTTGAAGGGTAGCCAGTTCCCCTTCCGTGCAATTTTAGCTACCTTGTCTCCAAAAACTTTCGATCAAAATTTGAAATGGCCATCTTGTTCAAAATAGTATAAAGGTCAAATAGTTATGCCTGTCGGGTTGGCAAAATACTCCACAGCTTCGGAGAGGAATGCAAAACACAATTAAAACATACTATGTGCGTGATAATTATCGAAAGGGCGTATCAGCAATATCAAAGGGAACGGCTGAGGGTGTTAAGTTGAAACTTAAACATTGATGCTTCAGATAAATACAGAATTAGGTTTAAGGAAGGGCAAGGGGGTAGAGGAAGAAATTGATATATAGTCCGTTTTGATTTCACGGAATGTCTCTGATCAACTCTATTATTATGAAAGTTAAGAGTAACATTGAACTCTAAAATGATCAGAATCTATTCCGTATAGGAGGGGGGATGCCCTTTCTTCATCCCCAATCTCCTCCTAATGGCCGTAGAAACTTCCGAAGATTCCTGTTCGATCAAAAATCGAAAGTTCTAGTATTCTTTTTTCGAAAGTGGCTGGATGCCCATAAGCCCCTATCTTAGGACCGTTTTTGATATATGATCCTTTTTTATATCCGGAGAGTGATCACACATCCCATCACACGATTTTTTTTTGGTAAAAAATACACAATTTCAAACATTTATAGATGGGAGCTTTAAACCTCTATAGCAAGGTTCTCAGATTGTTTGTTGTTAGAGAGGGGCAGATACCTCAAAGGGTGAAAATTAATGCAAAAAAAAAAAAAACAACAACTCTCATTGATCCTTCAGGTGAATACAGAATTAGTCTTAAGGAAAGGGCGAGGTGGGGTGGAGTGGAATCGAAAATTGAAATTTAAACCCTTTTGATTTACGGGAATATTTCTGGTCTATGCTCTGGTCTAACATTTTTGAACTATGATCCCTAATGGAAATTTTAATCTATGCTGGGTTAGGTATCGAGGTAAGTCAAAAGACTTTACTAGATGCGAGGTTATCGGAATAGTGTATCTGCAACATCTTGAGTGTTGCTTGGGAGACTAAGATAATAATAATAATAATAATAATAATAATAATAATAATAATAATAATAATAATAATAATAATAATAATAATAATAATAATAATAATAATAATAATAATAATAATAATAATTTATTTATAAACCCCCTTTACAAAACAGAGGTTAAGTGGAGTAAATACAAAAGCAAAACAGCCAAAGAACAACAAGAAACAAAATTAATCACACACAGAAAAAAGACGGGTAAGGCAATGAAAACACCCTAGCTTATAAGGCGCTTCAGTAGCTAGCTTGGCACATAATTTTTCGAAAACACCATTAATATCTGTCGTACAATACTTTTTAATCAGTTTGGTATTCCGGTAAGAACGAGGCAAATATAAAAGAAATTTGCAGTACCGGTAATAGTTTATACGTCATATATACATCACTAGTGGTTATATCGTTTTCAGTGTCCATGATGTAGGCAAAATTACCCAAGAAACATATGGTTGACGAGAAAAATTATATGATTGACGTCATATTTAAGAGTATATTTCAAGAGAAAAAATTACATTTTGTCCGCCCCCCTCCCAGGAGCGAGCGTATAGTTTCTATACTTATGATACATGCAACATTACAAGAGGAACAAAGCTCAGAATAATATACCAAGTGTAATCAGTCTATTTACAAAAGACACTTAAGTGGTTTCATATTGCCTAGAGGACAAATGAACAACCTAGACCATCAAACGTGACAAGATCAATCCGAGCAGCTCAGATAAAAAGTGTTGAAAAAATGCCTAAAGTGATGATAGACGAAAATGAAGAACAAATATATACAGTCATAATATTTCCGTCAGCAACAATTTACAAAGAGTCAAAAACGAAATTGATGAACAAAGATACATACGGAGAATCAAAACATATACAAGCAATATTCGAGGCCTGGCTTCGAAATCTGCTACAAAGTATTTTTTTGTTAACTGGCATATTGACATTTCTGGCCACTAAAACGATCAAAAAACGTCACCACTTTAAGGAAGAATTTATATTTTTTCCCATGGTGGTTGTATCGAACATAATTTGACGGCATGTCATCGAGAAGGGGCTCAAGCTGTCTTTGATTACAAGGGAAATCAGCTAAAAAGCTATTTCTTCTTAAAACTGGTAAATTGACATTTCTGGCCACAAAAACGATATAACAGGTCAAAACTTTAAGAAAGATTTTTTGTTTTTTCCTCGGTGGCTATATAGAACCTGTGGCGACGTCATGACATCAAGAAAAGGCTCAAATTGTCTGTGATGGGAAGACAAGCGACAATTAGAATCCATATATAAAAGCCTGCCACGTGCCGAGTGCCTGGGTCCAGTGACGTGTGTGTGTGTCTTCTGTGTACGTGTCGTCTGTGTCTGTTTCGTCTGTGTCTTTGTTGTCTGTGTCGTTCGTGTCTGTGTCGTCTGTATTCTGTGTCTTTTTCGTCTTTGTCTGTGTTGTCTGTTTGTGTCTTTGTCGTCAGTATCGTCTGTGTCGCATGTGTCATCTGTGTTAGTAAGAGAAAAGTAGTAACAGGAAACCTTCTTAACAGGGGTGTGTGACTATTCTGGCTTTGTTATATTGCGATGTGTAGAATGCACAACATGTAGAAATTAATGTTTCTAAGATATGTAGAATGTTTCTTCAACAAGTAGAAATGATACCTAATTTATACGGACACAGTCAAGAAGCTGAATTAACAACTTATATCTTGAACCTGTAGTTATCGTCAAAAAACTGTTCAAGCTGATCCAGGCAAAGCATTAAAAACTGGCTATAGCTAATTAATTTGGAATTGCTGATAATCATCCATAGAAGCATCCTTGGTATGGATATCACGTCACAGTTTACACACGCCGGCTGTATACAAATAAAAAAATAAATAATAGTGAGTCTATGTTTTAGTTGAATACACACCAACTAATTACGACTAAGCTGGTGAAAATGAAACAGAAAATTTATTGCGGCTACGGCCTCGATAGCAAAAAACCCTTGAAAGAATAATTTTTTTCATTTTTTTTTAACGAAAAGAGCACATATTTAAAAAAAAATACTTGGATTTCGCAGAAGTAAATATAAATGACACACTTACAAGATTCACAACATACACTGCATTTTTAAATGTTAGGGACGGAGGAAAATTTGCATACTTCAGATAAAAGTCAAACTTATCACTGACAGAAAGGTTGCTATTGTTTTTGCTATGAGACAAGTATTTTTCAGGGTCGATCAAAAATGGCTGGGTTTGGAAGACCCTCCCTTCAATCAAACAAAGCAATAAAATATTTTCTATGGGGCAGACAAGTTCACAGGGACTTATCTTGGAGCTGCGGCTCGCCACAAACTGGGGCCATCAAATCCCCCCCCCCCCCCCCACAAAAGGGCATTTATACAAACAAATATAGGAAAGTACGAGAAAAGCCAGAAAAAACGGACACTCTGGGGGTTTAGACACGGAGTGGTGCACTCCTCTGTGACTGTATTTGCCATAGTGACATAAGATCACTATGCTTAGAATACTAGTTCCTGAAAATGATTGTCATTATTTTATGCATGTTCACATTGTAATCGGATAAAGATTTAGGATATAACTTACATTGGTCGCTTTTATAACTAGAGATCTGTGATAGTCATCGGCCAAGTCACTGGAGATTTCAATGAAATTTATCATAGCTTTTTTACTTAACTTCGGCAGAAGTGTCAGCTCCAGGTTAATTGCAAAAAACGTAAACATCAAGGATTGGCTCTCACAGATTTACATGCAACTTAATATGTTAGCGTTAGCGTTGCCAACGCGGTACAGCTGTACCGCATAATGCGTAATCTAGAGGTCCAGGAGGAATTCAGTACATTGGAAATTTTTTAGTATAATCCAAAATTTTTATTATTTTTAGTTTTATTCCCTCCTTCTTTTGAAAAAAAGTCTTCTGTATTTTATAGGGATTTTTAGAATTCATAATCCGAATTCCTGAAGATTGTCTCCTTGCTGGTTCATTATTAAATCTTCAGTTTGACACTGTCCTCTGATGCAAGACTGGATAAAAACAGAGGCGCCATTTGGGCCAAACCTTGGGGTGGGCATGAAGTCCGTCTAGACCCCCCCCCCCCGATTCACTTTGTGTCGCGTAAGAAAAATCCGAGTTTTGGCAGCACATTGATCGAATATTCTAAGAATAAATGCATTTTCAGCACCCGTGTTGCTTGGAAATGTACTGTCACCAAATGTGGAACTCAGCCACACTGACCTCTAAGATTAATTATAACAACGAAGAATACAATCAACGAGGTTAAGTGATTAAACTGAAAGTGAAAAATTCAACCAGACTACAGGCTGGCATTCTTCAGCGAGAAACTTTCTTATTTAAGTAAACAATACGTCGATGAAAGTAACCTTCATTGTTATGCGGAGGGTTGTAACCAAAATCTCATTGTCCCTTCGGCAGAAATCGTCCAGATCAAATATATTTATAAAAAGGAAAAAAATAACAAGAAAAAAAAAATAAAAACATTCAAGGTAACAAGGGGAACCGTCGATCATTCATCTTTGCAAAATCGTCAACAAGTTGGTTGTAGTCCAAATATTTTACTAAATCCTTCTCTGCAAATATCAAAAGGAGGTGACTGATACGATCATTTCCTGTTGTAGACTTCAGGTAGTTTTTCGCTATTTCTAGGCTAGAAAACAAACGCTTATTGCTCGCTGTTGTCTCAGGAAGTGTTGCAGCAATACGAAGTACTTTAATTACTTCTGGGTAAGCCACTGGTAATGCCTGAAGATGGTCGACAATGTCTAGGAAGTTTTCCGGCTTTTTCTCCTCATTGAGCAAGAAACGCTTGGCAATACCAGCTTGAGATTCGAGAAGAATGCTGTCGATATCCAGTCGCCATAAAGAGAAGAGAAAAGCTTGAGCAGCTCTGTGTCCATAAACTTGGTTGAGCTTGGATCCAAGGCTTCAAGCGTACTCAGCACTGGCAAGTTATCTGTGAGCCTTCTGTCAAATTCGACTAGTAGACGGTCAAAATTTTTGAAGTATTCTTGCTTCATTTCATCCACCAAAGTAGTAGTCCAATTACCAGATTCGATGAAATTCTTTCCTATGGTCAAAGTTGTCACAAATTATTTCCGATGCCTGGTGATCCTTTGAATTCTTCAAGGTCGTCCTTTCTGACCAACAGAGGAGGGTCTAGTCGCGGGTCCATTCACAGCAGGTACTTCAATTTCGAGTTCTGTTGCAAACTCTTTAGCCTTCTTGAAAAGCGATACAAATGAAGCATCTGAACGCAGGTCGGTGAGTTTGCTTCTTGTGGCCTGAATCAGGGTGCGCGATCGAGAAATAACCAAGTCGACGGCATGGAGTTGCTGAGACAGCGATTTCGTCTATTTTTATTTTAAAAAGAATTTAATTTCATACCTTATCTTCAAATCATGCTGGAAATCCCCCCTCCTATCCTCCTTGGAAAATTTTCACAAAAAAACTTTCCGGAAAATTTCCACTCCCAGTGAAAGTCACTCCCGCGGAAAATTCCGCCATGGAGAGTTTCTCCTGTAGAACTCCCCCATGGAAAATTTTCCTGCAAAACTCCTCCATGAAGAATTTTGCCTGCAGTAAACTCCACCCTCCCCCAACAAAAAATCCTCCAGACAATTCTAAATAACTTCGAAGACCACACTGCCTTTCCATGACGAAAGTAAAACAGTTCAAAATAGGGATGAAACCATTTTATTGACAGTGAATAGATATAAAATTAATTACTATATGTTAATTAATTACTATATTAATTAAGTTATTAATAAACTAGTTACTATATGTAATTAGTTTATTAGGTATAAATTTTGTTTATTTTTATTCATGTCTTTTAGTTTTACTGCTGATGACGAACACTGTATGTGTGTTCGAAATATCCAGTTAAATAATTTGATATCTATTCACTGCCAATAAAAAAGTTTCATCCCTATTTTGAACTGGTTTACTTTAGACAATTCTAACCCCGCTGAAATTTCCCTGGAGCTTCCTCACATGTAAAATTGAGTCGGAAAAGACAGAGTAAAACAAATAAAAATAGCTTCGTATAGGAATTTTGGCAAAGTCTCCCAGTGTCTAATGGAAAGTTTGCCCACGAAGCTTCCCTCCCCACGGAAAATCTACCCAGGGAAATCGCTAAGGCTGATAATTCCCCACCCCCCAAAAAACTTTTGCATAATTACCAGTAAAAAAAATATTATACATACACAATGGAAAAATTTTATAACTTACGGCCCTTTCCCCAGGGACTGTTGGGAGTCATGTTATACCCGAAGGCATAGTTATTGAATCTTTTCAAGTAAACCATGCTGAACAAAATGGATATCTCAAACTTTGATCAGACGACACTGGCGAAAAGGAGGGCGTGGGAGGGGGTAGTTGCCGTACAATCTGTTTGGTCACTTAAAAAGGGGACTACAACTTTTGATTTCCGAGAATGGTTCTCTAATATCCTGAATCTGACAGTGTGTTTATAAGATTTATAAAAACTCTGTTTCTTATAGTTAAGTTTAATATTGAGCGGCATCGGTCCTTACTTGCAGTTCGTTACCAAGTACTGTTTGATTTTTAAAATCTCATTTACCTAATTCACAGACTTCACAAAATGACAAAAGTTCCTTATCTAGAACTTCTTTATATTTTATAGTAGTAGTATTGTAATATAATATTGCTTTACTTACCCAGTGTAACACCCCCTCCCTAGAAAATTAGCGATTCGTGAAAGAGTGACAGAAATACTTAAATACAAATTGGTGCTACATTTTGTTGAGACTTTATATATATATATATATATATATATATATATATATATATACTAGCTGTTGGGGTGGCGCTTCGCGCCACCCCAACACCTAGTTGGTGGGGGCGCTTCGCGCCCCCCCCAAGCCCCCCCGCGCGCGTAAGTCGTTACGCGCCATAATAGTTACGCGCCATTGTAGTTGTGTCCCTATGTCCCACCTGTGAATATAGATAGATATATATATATGGTTTTAACTACGTAAAACTTGCGAATATACAACATTCTTTGCTGTCCCATTGTCTTTGCATATAAATAGATTGTCAGGTTTACCGACTCTTGAACATGCAACATATAATGGTCCATGGGAAAACAATCTGTATTCAGATCTATACCTCATGATTCTAATGATTGCCCTTGAGCTTTGTTGATGGTGATTGCTAATCGACCATTCCCTGTCCCGGTGTCCCGGTCGTCATTTACATCCCCCTGTTTCCCCCGGTGTCCCCGTTGTAGTTGTGTCCCTGTGTCCCGGTCGTCATTTATATTCCCTGTGTCCCGGGTCCCGGTCGTCATTTGTATCCCGGTGTCCCGGTCTGTATATACATTCGTTTTTTAGTTTTGTTTTTCTCCTTTATTTTTTTCCTTTTTTTTTCTTTTTTAGCTTATTTAGATTTTTAGATTTTTTAGTTTTTTTATTAGTTTATAGTTTTTTTTTTGTTTTTAGTTTTTTTGTCCCGGTCGTCATTTATATCCCCCTGTTTCCCCCGGTGTCCCCGTTGTAGTTGTGTCCCGGTGTCCCGGTCGTCATTTATATTCCCTGTGTCCCGGTCGTCATTTGTATCCCGGTGTACCGGTCTGTATATGCATTCGTTTTTTAGTTTTGTTTTTCTCCTTTATTTTTTTCCTTTTTTTTTCTTTTTTTTATACTCCCTGTGTCCCGGTGCTTTGTTGATTGCTAATCGAACATTCCTTTTGTCCTGGTCGCTTTCTCTTTGAGTGTCGTCATTTATTTTTTTCTTTTTTAGTTCTTTTAGTTTTTACCTTTTTAAGTTTTTTTTAGTTTTTAGTTTTTTTAGTTTTTTACCTTTTTTTAGTTTTTTTAGTTTTTTTAGTTTTTTAGCTTTTTTATTTTTTTTATTAGTTTTTAGTTTTTTTGTAGTTTTTGCCTTTTTTTTAGTTTTTTTAGTTTTTTAGCTTTTTTATTAGTTTTTAGTTTTTTTTGTAGTTTTTGCCTTTTTTTAGTTTTTTTAGTTTTTTAGCTTTTTTATTTTTTTTATTAGTTTTTAGTTTTTTTTGTAGTTTTTGCCTTTTTTTCTCTTTGAGTGTCGTCATTTATTAGTTTTTTCCTTTTTTTTTTTAGTTTTTTATTGGTTTTTACCTTTATTTTAGCTTATTTTTCAGTTTTTTCCTTTTTTTTAGTTTTTTTTTATTTTTTATTTTTTTTAGTTTTTTACCTTTTTTTAGTTTTTTTAGTTTTTTTAGTTTTTTAGCTTTTTTACTTTTTTTATTAGTTTTTAGTTTTTTTTTGTAGTTTTTGCCTTTTTTTAGTTTTTTCAGTTTTTTTTTAGTTTTTTTTTGTAGTTTTTGCCTTTTTTTAGTTTTTTTAGTTTTTTAGCTTTTTTATTTTTTTTATTAGTTTTTAGTTTTTTTTGTAGTTTTTGCCTTTTTTAGTTTTTTCAGTTTTGACGTCACCTGATCCAGTTTTTTCAGGTGACGTCACCTGACACATCCATCCACACATCCATCCACAACTTATTTTTATATATATAGATATATATATAAGTTATATGTCCGTCTGTTACACTATCTATGTATATAAAAATAAGTTGTACGTATTTTTGTGTCGAGGGTTTGCATATGACGTCTGAAAAATAAAGAAAAAAAAGAAAACTGAAAAGAGAAAAAAAGGTAAAAAACAAAAAAAATCTAAAAAGGAAAAACTGAAAAAAAGAAAAAAATTAAAAAAAGAAAAAACCTTAAAAAATTTAAAAAAAAAAAGGCAAAAAACTAAAAAGAAAAAAAGCTACAAAAATAAAAAGCGAAAAAAAAAGAAAAAACTAAAAAAGAAAAAATTAAAAAAGAAGAGAAAACATATATAGATATAGATATATATATATATATATATATATATATATATATATATATATATATATATATATATATATATATATAAAAATAAGTTGTCTGTGTGTGGATCTTTGGATCTGTGGATCAGGTGACGTCACCTGAAAAAACTGGATCAGGTGACGTCAAAACTGAAAAAACTAAAAAAAGGCAAAAACTACAAAAAAAAAACTAAAAACTAATAAAAAAAATAAAAAAGCTAAAAAACTAAAAAAACTAAAAAAAGGCAAAAACTACAAAAAAACTTAAAAACTAATAAAAAAGCTAAAAAACTAAAAAAACTAAAAAAGGCAAAAACTACAAAAAAAAACTAAAAACTAATAAAAAAAATAAAAAAGCTAAAAAACTAAAAAAACTAAAAAAAGGTAAAAAACTAAAAAAACTAAAAACTAAAAAAAAACTAAAAAAAAGAAAAAACTGAAAAATAAGCTAAAATAAAGGTAAAAACCAATAAAAAACTAAAAAAAAACTGAAAAAACTAAAAAAAGGCAAAAACTACAAAAAAAAACTAAAAACTAATAAAAAAAGTAAAAAAGCTAAAAAACTAAAAAAACTAAAAAAAGGTAAAAAACTAAAAAAAATAAAAAATAAAAAAAACTAAAAAAAAGGAAAAAACTGAAAAATAAGCTAAAATAAAGGTAAAAACCAATAAAAAACTAAAAAGGAAAAAAGGAAAAAACTAAAAAAAATTTTCATCTAAAAAACTAAAAAAAAACTAAAAAAGGTAAAAACTAAAAGAACTAAAAAAGAAAAAAATAAATGACGACACTCAAAGAGAAAGCGACCAGGACAAAAGGAATGTTCGATTAGCAATCAACAAAGCACCGGGACACAGGGAGTATAAATGACGACCAGGACATAAGTAAAAAAAAACTAACAAAACTAAAAAGAAGGTAAAAACTACAAAAAAACTAAAAAGAAAAAAACTAAAAAAAGGCAAAAACTACAAAAAAACTAAAAACTAATAAAAAAGCTAAAAAACTAAAAAAACTAAAAAAAGGCAAAAACTACAAAAAAAACTAAAAACTAATAAAAAAAAATAAAAAAGCTAAAAACTAAAAAAAATAAAAAAACTAAAAAAAGGTAAAAAACTAAAAAAACTAAAAACTAAAAAAAACTAAAAAAAGGAAAAAACTGAAAAATAAGCTAAAATAAAGGTAAAAACCAATAAAAAACTAAAAAGAAAAAAAAGGAAAAAACTAAAAAAAAATTTTCATCTAAAAAACTAAGAAAAACTAAAAAAGGTAAAAACTAAAAGAACTAAAAAGAAAAAAATAAATGACGAGACAAAAGGAATGTTCGATTAGCAATCAACAAAGCACCGGGACACAGGGAGTATAAATGACGACCAGGACATAAGTAAAAAAAAAAAACTAACAAAACTAA
This sequence comes from Artemia franciscana, assembly GCF_032884065.1. NCBI lineage: Eukaryota > Metazoa > Arthropoda > Branchiopoda > Anostraca > Artemiidae > Artemia > Artemia franciscana. Next base: position 37,715,844 of record NC_088863.1, read on the forward strand.
AAAGAAGGTAAAAACTACAAAAAAACTAAAAAGAAAAAAAACTAAAAACTAATAAAAAAACTAAAAAATCTAAAAATCTAAATAAACTAAAAAAGAAAAAAAGGAAAAAAATAAAGGAGAAAAACAAAACTAAAAAACGAATGTATATACAGACCGGGACACCGGGATACAAATGACGACCGGGACACAGGGAATATAAATGACGACCGGGACACAGGGACACAACTACAACGGGGACACCGGGGAAAACAGGGGGATATAAATGACGACCGGGACACCGAGACAGGGAATGGTCGATTAGCAATCACTATCAACAAAGCTCAAGGGCAATCATTAGAATCATGAGGTATAGATCTTAATACAGATTGTTTTCCCATGGACCATTACATGTTGCATGTTCAAGAGTCGGTAAACCTGACAATCTATTTATATGCAAAGAATATGGGACAGCAAAGAATGTTGTATATTCGCAAGTTTTACGTAGTTAAAACCATATATATATATATATATATATATATATATATATATATATATATATATATATATATATATATATATACTAGCTGTTGGGGTGGCGCTTCGCGCCACCCCAACACCTAGTTGGTGGGGGCGCTTCGCGCCCCCCCCAAGCCCCCCCGCGCGCGTAAGTCGTTACGCGCCATAATAGTTACGCGCCATTGTAGTTGTGTCCCTATGTCCCACCTGTGAATATAGATATATATATATATATATATGGTTTTAACTACGTAAAACTTGCGAATATACAACATTCTTTGCTGTCCCATTGTCTTTGCATATAAATAGATTGTCAGGTTTACCGACTCTTGAACATGCAACATATAATGGTCCATGGGAAAACAATCTGTATTCAGATCTATACCTCATGATTCTAATGATTGCCCTTGAGCTTTGTTGATGGTGATTGCTAATCGACCATTCCCTGTCCCGGTGTCCCGGTCGTCATTTACATCCCCCTGTTTCCCCCGGTGTCCCCGTTGTAGTTGTGTCCCTGTGTCCCGGTCGTCATTTATATTCCCTGTGTCCCGGGTCCCGGTCATCATTTGTATCCCGGTGTCCCGGTCTGTATATACATTCGTTTTTTAGTTTTGTTTTTCTCCTTTATTTTTTTCCTTTTTTTTTTTCCCGGTCGTTATTTATATTCCCTGTGTCCCGGTCGTCATTTGTATCCCGGTGTACCGGTCTGTATATACATTCGTTTTTTAGTTTTGTTTTTCTCCTTTATTTTTTTCCTTTTTTTTCTTTTTTAGTTTATTTAGATTTTTAGATTTTTTAGTTTTTTTATTAGTTTTTAGTTTTCTTTCTTTTTAGTTTTTTTGTAGTTTTTACCTTCTTTTTAGTTTTGTTAATTTTTTTTTTTACTTGTGTCCTGGTCGTCATTTATACTCCCTGTGTCCCGGTGCTTTGTTGATTGCTAATCGAACATTCCTTTTGTCCTGGTCGCTTTCTCTTTGAGTGTCGTCATTTATTAGTTTTTTCCTTTTTTTTTAGTTTTTTATTGGTTTTTACCTTTATTTTAGCTTATTTTTCAGTTTTTTCCTTTTTTTTAGTTTTTTTTTATTTTTTATTTTTTTTAGTTTTTTACCTTTTTTTAGTTTTTATAGTTTTTTTAGTTTTTTAGCTTTTTTACTTTTTTTATTAGTTTTTAGTTTTTTTTTGTAGTTTTTGCCTTTTTTTAGTTTTTTCAGTTTTTTTTTTAGTTTTTTATTGGTTTTTACCTTTATAGTTTTTTTAGTTTTTTAGCTTTTTTATTTTTTTTTATTAGTTTTTAGTTTTTTTTGTAGTTTTTGCCTTTTTTTAGTTTTTTCAGTTTTGACGTCACCTAATCCAGTTTTTTCAGGTGACGTCACCTGACACATCCATCCATCCATCCATCCATCCATCCATCCACAGACAACTTATTTTTATATATATAGATATATATATATATATATATATATATATATATATATATATATATATATATATATATATATACTAGCTGTTGGGGTGGCGCTTCGCGCCACCCCAACACCTAGTTGGTGGGGGCGCACAAATATTTAAATATATTTTGACAATGGATTAAAGTAATTCGAAAACCTTAAAATAGAAACCCAAAATCTTGAGGTTTATTAGAAATTGTTGAGCTTTAGAATGAATTTACGTCAACGAAGGCGTGTCGAGGAACCACGAGAGCAACGCGAAAGTATGCCAAGGAGTCACAAGAACAACGTGAAAACAGGCTGGAGGCTCAAAGAGAAATTACCGAAAAAACCATGCCGAAAAAGCACAAGAACAACGTGAAAACAGGCTTGCGGCTCAAAGAGATAATTCCAAAAGAGAGCGTGCCGAGGAATCACAAGAGCAACGTCAAAATTATCGCCTGGCATTCAGGTACAGCCCATTCGATGATTATAGCTTGAGTAGATGTGTTCAAATCAGGACTACGTCTAAAATTTGTCCCTATTGCAAAGCCTTGAAATTTAATGGAGAAACAATGGGAAATTGTTGCGCTTCAGGAAAAGTTAAACTTCCCAAACTGCCTGCACCACCAGAGCCATTGAAGACTTTATGACGTTACAGACTGGGACACCGGGACACAAATGACGACCAGGACACAACTACAACAGGTACGCCAGCAGGGCAAAGGAGGGATATATAAATGACGACGGGGACAAAGGGAATATTCGATTAGCAATCACCATCAACAAAGCTCAAGGGCAATCATTAGAAAAATGCGGTATAGATCTGAATACGGATTGTTTTCCCATGGACACTTTTATGTTGCATGTCCAAGAATCGGTAAACCTGACAATCTATTTATATGCACAGACAATGGGACAGGAAAGAATGTTGAATATTCGCAAGTTTTACGTAGTTAAAAACACACACACACATATATATATATATATATATATATATATATATATATATACATATATATATATATATATATATATATATATATATATACATATATATATATATATATATATATATATATATATATATATATATATATATATATATATATATATATATACATATATATATATATATCTATATATATAAAAATAAGTTGTCTGTGGATGGATGGATGGATGTGTCAGGTGACGTCACCTGAAAAAACTGGATCAGGTGACGTCAAAACTGAAAAAACTAAAAAAAAGGCAAAAACTACAAAAAAAAACTAAAAACTAATAAAAAAAATAAAAAAGCTAAAAAACTAAAAAAACTATAAAGGTAAAAACCAATAAAAAACTAAAAAAAAAACTGAAAAAACTAAAAAAAGGCAAAAACTACAAAAAAAACTAAAAACTAATAAAAAAAGTAAAAAAGCTAAAAAACTAAAAAAACTAAAAAAAGGTAAAAAACTAAAAAAAATAAAAAATAAAAAAAACTAAAAAAAAGGAAAAAACTGAAAAATAAGCTAAAATAAAGGTAAAATGACGACCCGGGGGAAACAGGGGGATATAAATGACGACCGGGACAAAAAAACTAAAAAGAAAAAAAAACTAAAAACTAATAAAAAAACTAAAAAATCTAAAAATCTAAATAAGCTAAAAAAGAAAAAAAAAGGAAAAAAATAAAGGAGAAAAACAAAACTAAAAAACGAATGTATATACAGACCGGGACACCGGGATACAAATGACGACCGGGACCCGGGACACAGGGAATATAAATGACGACCGGGACACAGGGACACAACTCCGGTACACCGGGATACAAATGACGACCGGGACACAGGGAATATAAATGACGACCGGGACACAGGGACACAACTACAACGGGGACACCGGGGGAAACAGGGGGATATAAATGACGACCGGGACAAAAAAACTAAAAAGAAAAAAAAACTAAAAACTAATAAAAAAACTAAAAAATCTAAAAATCTAAATAAGCTAAAAAAGAAAAAAAAAGGAAAAAAATAAAGGAGAAAAACAAAACTAAAAAACGAATGTATATACAGACCGGGACACCGGGATACAAATGACGACCGGGACCCGGGACACAGGGAATATAAATGACGACCGGGACACAGGGACACAACTACAACGGGGACACCGGGGGAAACAGGGGGATGTAAATGACGACCGGGACACCGGGACAGGGAATGGTCGATTAGCAATCACCATCAACAAAGCTAAAGGGCAATCATTAGAATCATGAGGTATAGATCTGAATACAGATTGTTTTCCCATGGACCATTATATGTTGCATGTTCAAGAGTCGGTAAACCTGACAATCTATTTATATGCAAAGACAATGGGACAGCAAAGAATGTTGTATATTCGCAAGTTTTACGTAGTTAAAACCATATATATATATCTATCTATATTCACAGGTGGGACATAGGGACACAACTACAATGGCGCGTAACTATTATGGCGCGTAACGACTTACGCGCGCGGGGGGGCTTGGGGGGGGCGCGAAGCGCCCCCACCAACTAGGTGTTGGGGTGGCGCGAAGCGCCACCCCAACAGCTAGTATATATATATATATATATATATATATATCTATCTATATAAAAATAAGTTGTCTGTCTGTGGATATGTGGATGGATGTGTCAGGTGACGTCACCTGAAAAAACTGGATTAGGTGACGTCAAAACTGAAAAAACTAAAAAAAGGCAAAAACTACAAAAAAAAACTAAAAACTAATAAAAAAAATAAAAAAGCTAAAAAACTAAAAAAACTATAAAGGTAAAAACCAATAAAAAACTAAAAAAAAAACTGAAAAAACTAAAAAAAGGCAAAAACTACAAAAAAAAACTAAAAATTAATAAAAAAAGTAAAAAAGCTAAAAAACTAAAAAAACTAAAAAAACTAAAAAAAGGTAAAAAACTAAAAAAAATAAAAAATAAAAAAAACTAAAAAAAAGGAAAAAACTGAAAAATAAGCTAAAATAAAGGTAAAAACCAATAAAAAACTAAAAAAAAAAGGAAAAAACTAATAAATGACGACACTCAAAGAGAAAGCGACCAGGACAAAAGGAATGTTCGATTAGCAATCAACAAAGCACCGGGACACAGGGAGTATAAATGACGACCAGGACATAAGTAAAAAAAAAAAACTATCTATATATATAAAAATAAGTTGTCTGTGGATCTGTGGATCGTGGATCAGGTGACGTCACCTGAAAAAACTGGATCAGGTGACGTCAAAACTGAAAAAACTAAAAAAAGGCAAAAACTACAAAAAAAACTAAAAACTAATAAAAAAAATAAAAAAGCTAAAAAACTAAAAAAACTAAAAAAAGGCAAAAACTACAAAAAAAACTAAAAACTAATAAAAAAGCTAAAAAACTAAAAAAACTAAAAAAAAGGCAAAAACTACAAAAAAACTAAAAACTAATAAAAAAAATAAAAAAGCTAAAAAACTAAAAAAACTAAAAAAAGGTAAAAAACTAAAAAATAAATAACGACCGGGACACAGGGACACAACTACAACGGGGACACCGGGGGAAACAGGGGGATATAAATGACGACCGGGACAAAAAAACTAAAAAGAAATAAAAACTAAAAACTAATAAAAAAAACTAAAAAATCTAAAAATCTAAATAAGCTAAAAAAGAAAAAAAAAGGAAAAAAATAAAGGAGAAAAACAAAACTAAAAAACGAATGTATATACAGACCGGGACACCGGGATACAAATGATGACCGGGACCCGGGACACAGGGAATATAAATGACGACCGGGACACAGGGACACAACTACAACGGGGACACCGGGGGAAACAGGGGGATAACCTGACAATCTATTTATATGCAAAGACAATGGGACAGCAAAGAATGTTGTATATTCGCAAGTTTTACGTAGTTAAAACCATATATATATATATATATATATATTCACAGGTGGGACATAGGGACACAACTACAATGGCGCGTAACTATTATGGCGCGTAACGACTTACGCGCGCGGGGGGGCTTGGGGGGGGGGGGCGCGAAGCGCCCCCACCAACTAAAAACTAATAAAAAAAACTAAAAAATCTAAAAATCTAAATAAGCTAAAAAAGAAAAAAAAAGGAAAAAAATAAAGGAGAAAAACAAAACTAAAAAACGAATGTATATACAGACCGGGACACCGGGATACAAATGATGACCGGGACCCGGGACACAGGGAATATAAATGACGACCGGGACACAGGGACACAACTACAACGGGGACACCGGGGGAAACAGGGGGATAACCTGACAATCTATTTATATGCAAAGACAATGGGACAGCAAAGAATGTTGTATATTCGCAAGTTTTACGTAGTTAAAACCATATATATATATATATCTATATTCACAGGTGGGACATAGGGACACAACTACAATGGCGCGTAACTATTATGGCGCGTAACGACTTACGCGCGCGGGGGGGCTTGGGGGGGGCGCGAAGCGCCCCCACCAACTAGGTGTTGGGGTGGCGCGAAGCGCCACCCCAACAGCTAGTATATATATATATATATATATATATATATATATATATATATATATATATATATATATATATATATATATATATATATATATATATATATATATCTATATTCACAGGTGGGACACAGTGACAAAACTACAATGGCGCGTTACTAATATGGCACGTAACGACTTACGCGCGGCGGGGCTTGGGGGGGGGGGGGGTGAAGCGTCCCCACCAGCTACTAGTTTCTTATAGAAATATGCACGATGAAAAAGAGGTGCAATTCCCCCCCCCCCTAGATCATACAGAAAAATATCAAATTTTGTATCTTCACTAAGAGAAATCTAAAAAGAAATCGTATTTTGTTCACTCTTTGGAGTTGAACCTTGCTTGAAGTATGTGCACAACCTTACTTTTAAACCTAAAGATTTTCTAGACCAGAAAGATTAGTAGACAATTAATAGCTGCATCATAACTTAGGCAAGAAAACGGAAGCAGCAAACAAGGATGGAAAAGGAAGGTTTTTGTCTTGACCAAGAAGAAGTTCTGAATTGAAGAAGGAGTTCTGAACTTTTATAATTCTTCTTTATGAAGAATCGGAATGTTGTATAAAGACCAAAAACGTTACAACCACATTTTTCAAGATCATGTCTGGTATTCTTCAAGGGTGTGTACTTTCCCCCATGCTCTTTATAATTATAATGTATTTTACCCTGAGATTTGCATCGGACTACGGGGTAAAAGTAAACAACAAGCAATTGTTCGATCTTGACTTCGTGGACTATGTTGTCCTTATCGAAGAGTCTAAAAAACGGTTGCAGCAGCTACTTGACACTATCACCGAGAATGCAGAGAATGTCGGGCTAAAGATAAACATAGACAAATCGAAAAGCATGACCGTCACAAGCTCGCCACTTGTTCTCCATTACAAAAACAAGGATCTAAAACAAGTCCGGGAGTTCAAGTACCTGGGTAGCTGGATTGACTGTGATGGAGAGATTTCGAACGAAATTAACCGCAGAATTGGACAAGCTACAGGTGCCTTCAATAGATTGAAGCCTATTTGGCGAAGTAACAAATTTTCAATGCGACTGAAGCTTCGACTCTTCAACAGCAATATGCTCTCAATTCTTATTTACGCAAGTGAATGTTGGAAAATAAACACCCAGCTTGAAAACCAGATTTCCGCATTTGAAAGTATGAGCCTCAGAAGAATTTTGAATACAAGCTGGTAACAAAAACTACAAATGCAGAAACGCGAAGAAAAACAGGCCAACTTTCAGTCGTTGAGTTGATGAAAAGAAGGTGGTGGCAATGCCTGGGACATGTTCTTCGTATGGAAGAGAGTCACCTTCCTCGAACAACCTATGAATGGAAGCCGGACTGTAGAAGAAAGCAAGGCCGGCCCAAAAATACATTGAGACGAACATGTGACCGAGATCTGAGGACGACTGGTACCTCACTACTACCTGAATGGGATGATGTCATCGCTGCAGCATCAACGCGGGACGAATTGAGAGGCTTTGTCGACACCTTAAGCGCCACCAATGGCTCTGGATGAACTAAGATCTAAGGTGAGGAAAAAGAACAACCTCAAACATCAGCAAAGAAGACAAAACAAGCGATAGAGCACATGCACATATAGAAAAGCTTAGTGACAAAATGGAAAATAGAAAACAATAAAAAAAACCTATGCTGTCTTTGACCAAAATGGTAAAACAAGATGTATATAGTTTTGCAGGTAGTTTTCATATAAATAGGCATTTAGCAAAGCCATGATAAGAAAGCAAAGTCAGCTGGGTGTTATGTGACCCCCATCTCATCCTTCTTCCAACCACTCTGGGATGATGCAAACATTGAAAAGTAGATCCTAGGTAAAAAGATGAGAAGTGCAGAACTTATGCTTTCCGGGTGAATTGTGCGTCATAGTTTCATTATTGATATAACGGATGAACTGCCAGAACTTTTAAAGATCTGTTTTCCGAACCGCAATCAAGCTTCAGGCAAAACCAAAACTGCACATCTTGTGAACAACATTTTTGGCGAAAGTCGATTTGAAGTTCGTTTGAAAAATAGTCGCTCGTTTTATGAATAAACAGTGCAGGTATCAGTCATAGTAGTGTATGCCCCTGGAGAACTGACTGATGGAGATATCAGTGATATAATTTATGGAATTTGTCATTACCACTGTACAACGGTAACTATATCAGTGATATCAGGAACAGATAGACAGGGTTCCAGGTAGAAATGCGGTATTGTTTATTAGGGGATATTAATGCTTAAGTTCTAAGAAATAGACATTATCCAAGCCTAGGTAAAATTTGATGCAGAAAAAGAAAACAGAAATTGTTGGAGACTGCAGCAATTGTGTATGTATAACAATCTAGCTATAACCAATACAGTGTTTGGTCACAAAATGGCCCATCAGTTAACATGGTATCCACATGATGGAAAGACAGCTAACGTTATCGATTCTGCTATTGTAAACCGAAGACTAGCGGGATTTTTACAAGATACTAGGGTGTAGGAGTGCTGTTATCGATGTCAAAAATAAAGATCACCATCTAGTAGTATCTATTATTAATCTAAAGCTGCAATTTAGGAAGAGTAAATACCTTTCAGGAAGCTATGACATTTTATTCCAGGATGAGAATTTGAGAGGAACTTTCCATGAACAGTTGAATACTGAACTGAAGAGTCTAAAACTGAACAATTTAGAATGGATGGAATGATTTTAAGAAATTAATTTTTGGCTTGAATGAAAAAGTCATTGATGGTGGGTTATGGAAGAAAGTTAGAAACGGAGCTACAAAAATAGTGAAAATGATTTATGTTTAGTAGTGAGGAGGCCTGTACAATAATTACTTGAGCGATTCATCATATGCAAATAAAAAGAATGTAAAGAATGTGGAAAAGCATTAAAATACGAATTAAGGAGGTGTGAAGTGGAGGCCATGGATAAAATTTCCGAATATCTAGAAGATGCAGCCAGACGGCATAAATAGTAGAATATTTTACTGATATGTTAATAAATTGAAAGGGAATAGTTAATCTAGACCTTTCCCACTTAAAAATAGGAACGGAGCCACAGTTAGTGACATGAAAAGAGTTAAAGAAAGATGAGCAGAACATTTGCAGAATGTGCTAAACCGTGGTAGAATTACGGAGAAACATAAAGAAAAGAACGAAAAAAGCTTATGATACTTTCAATATAAAGTAAGATTTATTTCGTGAGGAAGAATTAGTGACAGTACTAAAATGATTAAAGAATAACGAGTCCCAAAATAACCATAGTGTGGTATATGAGTTTTTTTCAAATATGGTGGTTGTAAGGTTAGAAATAAGTTATTGAAGATTATGATTATGACTTTTAAAAAAAGGAAGTACCTAGTGATTATAGGAAAACCTTATACAATACTAGCTATTGGTGTGGCGCTTCGCGCCCCCCAAGCCCCCCTCATGTGCGCGTAAGTCGTTACGCGTCTAGTTACGCGCGATTGTAATTGTGTCCCTTTGTCCCACCTGTGAATATAGATAGATATATATATGTTTTTAACTACGTAAAACTTGCGAATATACCACATTCTTCGCTGTCCCATTGTCTGTGCATATAAATAGAATGTCAGGTTTACCGACTCTTGAACATGCAACATATAACTGTCCATGGGAAAAACAATCCGTATTCAGATCTATACAGCATTTTTTTAATGATTGCCCTTGAGCTTTGTTGATGGTGATTGCTAATCGAATATTCCCTGTGTCCCCGTCGTCATTTATATATAATTATCCCCCCTGTGCCCCCCGGCGTGTCCGTTGTAGTTGTGTCCCTGTATTCCGGTCGTCATTTATATTCCCTGTGTCCCAGTCGTCATTTGTGTCCCGGTTTCCCGGTCTGTAATTTCTCTTTGAGTGTCCCGGTCGTCATTTATATTCCCTGTGTCCCGGTGCATTGATCTTGATTTTCGATTTGGGCACCAAACAACGTCATTTGGAACCATGTTTCTGATGTTTAATAAAAAACACTTAGATTCTGATGTACTTCCAGTAAGCAAAGTCTTCAATGGCTCTGGTGGTGCCGCCAGTTGAGGAAGTTTAACTTTTTCTGAGGCGCAACACATCTACTCAAGCTATAATCATCGACTGGGCTGTACCTGATTCCTCGGCATGCTTCCTTTTGGCATTATCTTTGAGCCGCAAGCCTGTTTTCACGTTGTTCTTGTGATCCTTCGGCATGATTTTTTTGGGTTCTACAATGTGTTGTTAGTGTTACGCTAATAGTAGAATAACAGAAGATTTTGCCTCGGGTGCCAGAGAGACCAGAACCTCCATTGATGAGGTACCACCCCTTGGAAGAATCTTTTGATTCTCTATAGTTGTGGGTGTGTAACTACTTATTACGCTACAATACTTGAGTCTATATCTAAGATAATTACTTGAACATTACTTTCAATAATATTCCTAACGCCTCCTCAAATATCACCCCGTGCAAAAATTTTCTAAAGGTGCTTCGAAATAAAAGGATCATTTGTTTTATTTGCTTTTCAAAATAAAATTGTGGAAATTCTGCAAGAAGACTAGGCTACTTGTGAGAAGGAAACATTGTCATGACAAAAGAATAGTATTATTACGTTACCCTCTTTCTCGCAACAATATAGGAGAACGACCCTTCTGAGGGAAACCCTATAATAACAAAAGAGTTCCCACTTTTTGTGTTCCCTACCCTGGAAATGACCCCCCCCCCCCAAAGGTTCTACATATATCCCTAAGCAATATACTTCTCTGTCGTTTTTTTTCGTTGCTTGATGCGTCGTATTTCTTTCTTAACAGCTAGCTGTTAGTGAAGGAACCACAATAAGAAAGATCGCGAGAAAATAGTCACCAGACTTAAACAAGCTAAAGAAGGTTGAATTTAGAACCTAGGGCGGAACAAGAACTGAAAACGAATACCTGGTGGTGCATTCAAAATTCCTTGCACTGATGGCAAAAATGGCTTACCTGCAGAAAAAAAAACAAACATTGGGTATATTTTTATTCTGGAGAGCTTTTTTGAGCATTTTGCCTGGTAGAATATTTCACCATGAGTGCAATTTCAGATCCAATTCCGCTAATGAGGGATTTCAAGAGAAGAGGGGAAGTACTGTCTCTCTACTCTACTCTTCACATTTACCTTGCCTTAATTTGCACTTGCAAGCAATAACAATTTACGAGTTCTTCGGCTGATCGACACTAGCATGAAAAAGCTATACTCTATGCAATACCAAGTATTTTTGCAAGTTCTCTCCCCTCCCCTACCCTAACTCCCTCGATGTGACCCAGATCTTTCCCCGGCCAGACACCCTCTTTGCACTACACTAATGGACTTTGTAGAAATTTTACGGACTGCTACCTAGCAATGCGATCTCATTGCAGGAACGTCAGTGTCATCACTTTGTTGATAATCGAAGATTTTAAAGCAAACAAAGGACTGACTAACTGTCACAGACAAGAAGTATGTAATATAGACATCCATACTGAAATACAAACTGATATAATTTTATGGTACCAACAATTTAGTGCTTGTGCTCGTCTATCCTCAATTTCTTCCAAAAATGTTTTAATAAAGGTTGCCTAGTTAAATCTAGTCAAATATTTATTATTGCTGAAGAAATTCAAAGAAAGAGTTTTAAATGTTATCTATATCATTTGAGTATATATTAAAAAATTTCCTAGTAAGTGATTCAAAGCTAGCTAGCTTTCTTTTGCCATTGGACAAAACGCAGTTTTTTCAGAGCTTATGACAGCGAAGAGAATCATGTATGGGATAGATTCCAGCACTAAGAGTGGATTGAAACAGCTTAAAAATATTCTCAGTTTTGAACTCGTTTCATTGAGCTCAGGGATTCTACGTGAACGCTTCGAAGCGGTGTTAAGCCCTACCGTGCTATACTTTCTGAGAGAGGCCAGTGGCTTATGTGAATGACCTGACAAACTTCGAAGATGATTGTTGCTTGTATGAACGTGAAGTAGTGTTGTAACTGCAAAAATTGGGCATTTTACCGTAATTTTACAGATCCCCATAAAATTGGTATTTTACCTATTCTACGTAATTTACGTATTTCACGTAATTTACCTATTTTACCGGTATCTTCCATATTTTACGATTTTGGTTTAAAAGTTTAAAAAAAATTTCTCTCTCGGTACCGTATCCTTTCTCGCATTCTAAATTGAAACCTCTCATCTAGGTCGAAAAACAGAAAAATAGCTGATGACGTCATCGATTATGCAAATTAGGTGATATCTCCTTTTGCACACAAAATTTTCGTTGCACCCACCAATATTCGTTTTCAGCAACCAATTGTGCCCCTGATAAATTTCTCAAACCTTCTTTAGCTCATTGAAGCCTGTGATGTTAATATTTCGTTGGCTGGATCCCTGACTATGTATCCTTGATCCGTCAAAAGCATTAACATCAAGCACTCCCCCCTCCCGCCTATACAATTATCTACCTGTCCTCCTCTATAATAGATAATGAGAAGCTATGCGTTCCTGGATGTATTTTATCGACCATCAGGTCAGTCAATCAACTTGGTTAAATTAAACTTTAAAGTAAGTGCCTATAGTAAACGTTTGTTTTACATGAACTACGTGTCTCCTTAGGAACGAATGCACCATGTGGCATTGCTGCTGCTGAAACTGGGAGGCTCAATGTATAGTTTTTCAATAAATCTTATATTGATTGGCTATCTCAGAACTTTCAGTTGATATCATATTTGTCCTCTCTTGGGAAAAATGATAGTTTGGTACGACAAAAAAGCAGAAAACGCCACTTTGCTGTCAGATACTTTTATTGGCTACGTATAACAGCACTTACTTTTAATTTTCGTTCAAATGAGCCGACTCCTGATTTTCTAGGACCACTGGTTCGATATGATAACCCACAGGATAATTATACAAACAAAGAAATAAACATGTAGCAGTGATCTGCCTTCTCAAAAAGATGCAAAATTCCTCGTTTTTACGGCACTTGGTATTAACCAAGTGACATATAGCGATCGCAAATCCTGTCGGTGTGTCTGTCTGTCTGTCTGTCTGTCCTGGTTTTGCTACTTTAGGCACTTCCAGGTAAGCTAGGACGATGAAATTTTGCAGGCATATCAGGGACCGGACTAGATTAAATAATAAATAGTCGTTTTTGCAATTTGACCATCTGGGAGGGAGTGGGGGTCGGTTAACTTGGAAAAATAGAAAAAATCAAGTATTTTAAACATACGAAAACATACGAAAGATATTGTGTCTTAGAGCTCTTATTTTAAATCCAGACCAGATCCAAAGACATTGGGGGGAAGTTGGGGGATCTAAAATCTTGGAAAATGCTTAGAATAGAGGGATCGGGATTAAACTTGGTGGGAAAAATAAGCAGAAGTCCTAAATACGTGATTGACAAAACCAGAACGGACCTGCTCTGTTTTGGGGTGTTGGGGGGGGGGGGGGTTAACTCGAAAATTAGAAAAAATGAGGTATTTTTAACTTACGAAGGAGTGATCGGATCTTAGTGAAATTTGAGGTTGGGAAGAATATCGTATTTCAGAGCTCTTTTTTTTTAAATCCAGACTGGATCCTCTGATATTGGAGGGAGGATCGAGGGGGGACCTAAACTCTCGGAAAACGCTTAGAATTGAGTGATCGGGACGAAACGTGGTGGGAAAAATAAGCACAAGTCCTAGATACGTGATTGACATAACCGGAATGGATCCGCTCTCTTTGGGGGAGTTGGGGGGGGGGGTAGTTTTAACTCTGAAAAATTAGAAAAATGAGGTATTTTTAACTTACAAAGGAGTGATCGGATCTTAATGAAATTTGATAGTAAGAAGAACCTTGTGTCTAAGAAATCTTATTTTAAACTCTTGGAAGGATATCGTGTCTCAGAGCTTTTATTTCAAACCCCTAACGGATCCGGTGACAATGTGTGAGTTGGGGGGGGGCTTAAAATCTTGGAAAACGCTTGGAGGGATCGGGATGAAACTTTGTGGTAAAAATAATCGTGAGTCCTATATACGTGACTGAAATAACCGGAAAGGATCCACTCTCTTTGGGGGAGTTGGGGGAGGAGGGTTAATTCTGAAAAATTAAAAAATGAGGTATTTCTAACTTACGAAGGATCGATCGGATCTTAATGAAATTTGATGTTTAGAAGGATATCGTGTCTTAGAGCTTTTATTTTAAATCCCAACCAGATCCGGTGAAGGGGAAGTTGAGGGAGGGGTGGTACCTAAAATCTTGGAAAACGCTTAGAGTGGAGGGATCGGGATGAAACTTGGTGGGAAAAATAAGCACAAGTCCTAGACACGGGTTTGACATAACCGGAACGGATCTGCTCTCTTTGGGGGAGTTGGGGGAGGGTTGGTTCTAAAAAATTAGAATAAAAGTGCGGTATTTTTGACTTACGAAAGAGTGATCGTATCTGAATGAAATTTCACATTTAGAAGGACCTCAAAACTCAGATGTTTTATTTGAAATCCAGACCGGATCCAGTGTCATTATGGGGGGACCGGAAATTTTGGAAAACGCTTAAAGCGGATAGATCAGGATGAAACTCGGTGGAAAGAATAAGCACAAGTCCCAAGCACAAGTGGCTGAAATAACCGGACCAGATTCGCTCTCTTTGGTGGAGTTGGGGGTGGGTAGAGCAATTCGCAAAAATTAGAAAAAAAGATATTTGTAACTTACGAACGAGTAATCAGTTCTTAATGAAATTTGATATCTAGAAGAATCTTGTGCTTTAGAACTCTCATTTTAAATCTTGACCAGATCCGGTGACATTGAAGGGAGTTGGAGGGGGAAACCGGAATTCTTGGAAAACGTGAAAATCGAGGTATCTTACGAGTGGGTGATCGAATCTTAATGAAACTTGATATATAGAAGAATCTTATGTCTCACATATCCCCTTTTTTCAATTCGAATTGGATCCGGGGACATAGAGGGTTGGAGGGCGGAAAAAGAAATCTTGGAAACCGGAAATCTTGGAAATCCCTTAGAGTGGAGAGATCGGGATGACACTTGATGGGTAAAATATGCACAAGTTATAGATACGAGATTGACATAATTGATACGGATCCGTTCTCTTCGAGGGAGCTGGGGGTTGTTAATTTGGAAAAATCAGAAAAACTGAGGTATTTTCAACTTAAGAACAGGTGACCGGATCTTAATGAAATTTGATATTTAGAAGGAACTCATATCTCAAAGCTCTTATTTCAAATCCAGATCTTTTGACACTGGGAGGTGTTGGAGGGGGAAACTGGAAATCTTGGAAAACGCTTATAAATGTCGTAGATACGTGATTGACGTAACCGAACTGGATCCGCTCTCTTTGATGGAGTTAAGTGGTGGCATTCAGTGCTTTGGCGAGTTTGGTGCTTCTGGACGTGCTAGCACGATGAAAATTGCTAGGCGTGTTAGGGAGCTGCACAAATTGACTTGTTAAAGTCGTTTTCCCCGATTCGAACATCTGGGGGGCTAATGGGAGAGGAAAAATTAGAAAAAATGAGTATCAAATGTCAAATAAATTTGGTATTTAGAAGGACCTCGTGACTCAGAGCTTTTATTTCAAATCCCGGCCGGCATCAAGCCTCTGATTTTCCTTTTAAAGCAATCTATTGATTCTTAGAATTTTGCTAGAGCTCATACCACATGAGCTCTTGGCTCATCCGACCTCGCCACAAGTGCCATATGAGCTCTTAGCTCTTGTTGTAGATTGGAGCTTGGAACCGCTACACTAGAGTGGCGCTACACTAGATGTGACGTGACGTATATAATAGTTTTATTTTCATCAAGATCACTTTCCCCCTTGAGGTGATTTCCCCTTTCTTCAAAAATCAAGCAAATATTCACGGGTTCGTAACATCTGGTGGGGAACAATGCGCTCGATGAGTTTGACTCGTTTGCAATCTTCATAAAAATCGGACTCTTTTTATGTATATGTTGTTATCAAATCTCCTTTTTAGAGTATCGGTTGCAATAAGCACAGGAACTGTTTGACTAGGCCCATAGAGTACCCAAAGAATAAAAAGCCTGGTTAATAGAGATGCAATCATTGCTGCAGCGATAAAAAATGGATTAACACATTTTTTACCTACATATATGCCCACTAGGAGGGGGCATTGTCAAGGATCTAACCACTACATTTTAAAAGAGTTTGAATATAAGTCACATTCTCCAACAAAAACACAATCGTTCAACGAATAGAAGGCACTAATCCCCAAAAAAGCTCCATAGTCTTTAAACGAGTGGAAAAATACACTTGCTATTTGAATACGAACACATAAACAATAATAGAGAGAGAGAGATAGAGAGAGAGAGAGAGAGAGAGAGAGAGAGAGAGAGAGAGAGAGAAAAAGAAAGAGAAAAAAGGAGATTTCAGCGATTTATATAGATTTAATCACTCAACAAAAAAACTGGACCGGCTCCATTGGAATCCAACTTTAATTAGAATAATAAACAAAAAATTGGTACTAGATAATTATAAGGAACACAGTCAAGAATTTTGATCAGCAAGATCTCACAAAAATCGGTATATCTATCTCTATTCGTAATATATAGAATTGATATTTTGGTTAGGGTACGTTACGTTAGGTATTTAATATAATGCGTTCTGGGCGGCCTACTTTCCATAATTTTCTGCTGTAGTTCCTATAATTTTGATAATTAGTATTATATATTCATCGTATTTTGGTATATTTCATTAGGATTAACCTAGCTTAATTAACAAACGTATAATTAACAGGGAAATTTATTACAACTCAAAAATTTATTAATAATAGAATAAAAATCAATAAACCAATGTTGTTTTATTAAGTCTTTCGAAGGTTTCAAACGAGTGTTATTCTGCAGTCAATTACAGGAAGAGTATTCCATATTACATGGCTCGCAGCCATAGGGTTAAAATCAGGTCTTACTTTTATAGAGAATAATAACCCGTCCCAATCGATTTGACGCCGTCGATAGTAGTAACACTCTTCTGTTATTATAGTATTTTCATAACTCACCTTCCGAGCTACCTTCTCGGTAGGGGCCTCCCCCCCAAGGCACTCAGCACGTCCCCAGGTGGTGGATAGGGGAGCTTCTCACAGATATGTAGGATACCTCCATGGAGATGGGAGACGCGGGCCAAAGGGAGACCCAGTTTCTGTGTCTCCTTCTGGTTCTTGAAAAATAACTGGAACACCCTCACCCGGGGAACATAAACAAGGGTGGAGGAGGAGAATAGTCCCTCTGATATGTACTGGGCAGGGTCTACTGGCGTGTGGACACGTCCCACCAGTCACAATCCACTCCCCCAGCGATGGATAAATTGTTGGTGATGCAGGGTGACACAAGGGCGCATTATCCGTAGGAGATATAGTCGGGCACTGCTAGGGACAGAGAGGAGCGACTTACCGCTGTCCTGACTTCAGCGAAGAAACCCTTTTTTTCACTTTGATGATGATTATGAGCAAACAAATGAATATGAGATCAAGCGAGACCGCGTCTGGGGAAACCAACGATGCTACCGCGTCCGGAGCAGTCGACGATACGACGAATGCAAATCGCACGAATACTGAACTTTGACAACTCCACCCTTGGAGGCCATTTAATCACCTATTTCGACTTTATCAGTTGGTACCCTTAACATCAGAACACTTGCAAAACAAGGGAAAAAGGAACTCCTCCTGAGAGAGATAAACCGTTACAACTGGGACGTAGTCGGCCTATCCGAAACCCACCTCTTAATCACTGGCAAAGAAAAACTTGGTGACACTACTATTATACTGTCAGGATGCAATGATGGGAAATACCGGCAGAGAGTTGGCTTCCGACTCTCCAGTAACGCTAGGAGATCACCAATCACAGCAACACCCTTCTCTGAACGTGTGATCATGATTCACCTGTAAGGCTCACCAGTGAATCCCACTATCATCCAAGTATATACACCCGACTCTAGCAGAGATGGCGAAGAATTTGAAAGTTTCTATCTTCAACTTTAGTGTCTAGTGGACTCCGTGCCAAAAAAAAAAGATAGCATTTGTCATCGAGGACTTCAACGTCATTGTCGGCGACAACTCATCTGACAACGACGATGTGATGGGTAAACTTGGCCATGGCCAGCTGAGCCAAAGAGGTGAGCGCTTAATCGAATTTCGACGAGATAGTGATCTTATTATCACTAACACATTCTTCAAAATACAGAGCCCGCTGTAAAACAACCTGGACCTCCCCAGATAGAATAACTCATAATCTAATAGGTTATATCCTCGTCTGTAGATGCTGTAAATCTTCCATCACAAAGACAGTCACTTTGGCTTGCGGTGATTTCAATAGCAATCTCTCGCTTGTTATGACTTCATTTAGACTACGTCTAAAAGTGGCCACAAAATTCTCCAAAAAGCCCCCCAGATTCAGAGTAAACCTCTTAAAAGACTAAACTATCCGACAAAAATACACCGCTACTCTTTCCGTTAGAATTTCTGAACTCCTCTCTACATCCCCTTTAACTGTATCAAAGGATGACATCGATAATCTGTATCAAAGGATGACATCGATAGCTTGCAGGTCATATGTGATGTCGCCCAGTTGACCCTGAGAGTATAAAAGACGGACCGAAAACCTTGGATCCCGGATGAAACAATGCGAAGAAAACGCAACCACACTAACAAACTAGACAGAGAAAGTCGGGATACGTACAAACGATTGAAACGTCTGGAAGAGAAAGCCACTGGCCGTACTGACCGCTCCTATATAAGGGAACAATATGAGCAATCAGACATGACATTCAAGAAAGGTGACACTCACTTCATGTACAGGCGAGTGTGGGAGCCACGCCACTAAAATACTCACTAGAGTAATGCTGGGAGTATAAGAAATATAGCTTCAACCATTAGTCCAAAATATCAGGCCAGTTTCCGCCCAAACAGGTCAACGATTGATCAGATATTTCAGATTATGGAAGAATATCTTGAGCTTGGACGTAGTATTTTCCACCTCTTCATTATCTTTAAGCAGGCTTTTGACCTCATATGGAGAGAAGGTCTATGGCAAATTCTTCTCCACTTTGGTGTACCACAAAACTTAGTATCATTGATCAGAGATATGTACTCAAATTTCAGAAGCCGAGTCATGACGGGATAGGGCCTTTCTGATAGCTTTGAAACATCAACTGGTGTGCTGTAGGGTTGCTTGCTTTCCCTGGAACTTTTTAACCTGTTCCTTGCCGCTGTCGTATCGCTCCTTGACAACCCGTCAGGTGTCCTCATTTTGAAAATATCAATTGATAAATTTTCTTATGCAGGCGACATAGACCAAATAAATGAGGACCACTTCAGTCCCACGCGGACAACAGACCAATCAACCACCAGCCGCTTTGGAATGGCCATCAGTTCCTCAAAGACAAAAGCCATGGTCTGTTCACGAACGTTCCCCTTTCGAAGGAAACACATTAATATCAATGGCATGGGGGTGTATTATAGGGCAAAAATTTGATAGGAAAAAAAAATGCACAATTAAGTTTCCCATTCGATACTTATTTAAAATATAATAATCACTGCTGTCACAATCACTCCTAAGCACCACCATCTCCCTAATGACCAAGGTAAATATTTTGCAGTTCATATAATTGACTTACCAATTAAGTGAACATAACACTTGATGCCTTTTTTTATGTTCTTTACGAATATAATAATCGCTTCTATCGCAAATTCAAATTTAAGCACTTTTTGACACTAACTTAACTAACCCAACCTAACTAAAAATAATTTTGGTGCTGAAAAAACGTAGCATTATTTTGTCGAAAATGACCGATAAAAAATGTGGTATTATTTTGTCGAAAACGAGCGATTAAAATGTAGTATTATTTTATCGAAAACGACCAATAATGCATGCTTTAATTGAACGTTCGTCATTTTTAAGAGCTCAAAAAGTGCTTAAATCTGAATCTGCTATTGACGCGATTATTGTATTCGTAAAGAACATAAAAAAGGCATCGAGTGGTATGTCCACTTTATTGGTAAGTCAATTATATGAACTGCAAAATATTTACAAGCCCTAGGCTATGCGCAAGGTTGATTATTTTGTTTGTTTTTGTTCTTTTGTCATGAAATTGACCTTATTCGGCTCTATGAACGATTTGTCAATGAATAAAATGCACAGCAGATAATGTCAAAGCCACAAAATCAGCAAACGTTTGTACTTACCCTTGCAATATCTAGTCCCATTCGGGTATGGTGGGATGCAATCCTGACGACCGCGATTATTATTTAGGAAAGAGCAATGAAGTGAGAGTATAATAGTGGGTTATAATTCTTTTTGTGCTATCTGACCTCTTCATCATAATAGCCTATCTTTAACGTGGAAACACTATGTAGCGTAGGCTAGTCACCTATTTGTCGTAATTCAAGGAAACCTGTTAACGATGCGCGGTAAAATTTTAGAGGAGGGCTTTTTGGTATCTTTGAAAGTATTTTAGTTAGACGGACGAAACTTTCAGGAATGTTTCGTCAAAGCTCCTTTGAAATATATGCCTTCACCTCCTGCCTTTCAAAATGGCACTGGTTTTCGATGAGCTTGCAAAACTTTGCGTTATAAAAACGAAACTTTCAGAAATAGATCTAAAGCACACATAAGGTCGTAAAACGGTGTTGAGCCTCATGATTTGTAAAGGATTTGAGAATTCTATCCAATGAGCTAAACTGGTCCTAACCTTTGCCATCCGTATCGATAAATATTGTTTCAACGCCTATGAACAAGCTACATACCTCATTTTTAGGAACTATTTCTTTGTATTTTTATCCTGTTTACAATACGGATCTCACACCCAAAATTGCTCCCAATTCACAACAAACAACGACTAATGCAGCATCCAAAGTTGCAGTGTCACACACTACAGAAGATAATGCTGTGGGGCATAGCCATTGTCGAAACTAATTAATGTCTGCCGAAGCAGGTTTTAAATACATTAAATGATTCGTTAAGCGTACACTATCCGTTGAAATTGTTACTAGATAAATATTCCGAGTTTCATGCATCATTTTTCGCCCTTTAGTGAATTCACTAGCCTGTCATCAAACTGTTTACGGCAATAAACAGCAAGTTTAAGAAACGAGTGAATATTTTTATTACAAGGCGAAACTCTAAAAAAGAAACAAAATCTGATGTCAATACGCACATTAAAAGTATGTATTTATTGATTCCAGATTTGGCACTTGTCTGTTAAACGGAACATACCAAAGAAGTTAAGTCAGGTTAATCCTGATGAAATATATAGCAAAACATGATGATAATGTAATACTTTAGAAACACAATTATAGAAACTTCGGCAAAGAATTACGGAAAGCAGAACGCATTATATTAAATACATAACCCCTAAACAAAAAACATAGCCCCTAACCACCTCTAGATATCAAATATTTAATTAAAGTATGCCTGCATCGTAGTTTCTGCACTTAAAATAAGCAAATCAAAACCGATATTAGAGAGGCAAACCGATCTTTTTTAGATTTTAGACAGTGTAATTCTTGAGGGTGTTCCCTTTAACAGAAAAGTACCCCAGATTTATGAAGATCCTTAGGTTACGCAAATTCATTATGCAAATTTAGCTGCCCAGAAATGTCTGATATGATCATACCTACTGAAAAATCAATACATAAACTCACATTTATAAAAAATTATTATAAATCATTTTAATTCTCCTTGGTTTATAGCACAACAACCCACGAACATCCTATATCCACCACTAGCAGACAAAATCAAATTCCAGAGCAAGAAGAAAGCTATGGAAAAAGTTGCCTTTCTTAGTAAAGAGGCGTAATCTTGACTATTTTAAAGGTCTTTGTAGCGTCACCTTCTGATTTGCATGGAAGGAAAATGCGGTAAAATATTCCTAAGATGTTGGGATAAATTCCTTTAAGCCAGGTGTTACGGGTTGTTAGTTTTTTTTTATAGGTTTCAATGTGGCCGAAACGTTTACGCTCGTATATCTTTCTATGCAATTTTGTTTAAGCATACCTTTTCCTGTTAGTTCTTATTCAATTATTTTGGTCTTCTGAGAGGCTATAAAAGGGGAGAACATATGCCTGGGATGTCCTATTAGAATTTCTT
The DNA here is from genome assembly GCF_032884065.1 of Artemia franciscana. Taxonomy (NCBI): domain Eukaryota; kingdom Metazoa; phylum Arthropoda; class Branchiopoda; order Anostraca; family Artemiidae; genus Artemia; species Artemia franciscana. The sequence continues at coordinate 37,738,357 of NC_088863.1, forward strand.
AGAATTGACTGCCACAAAATTCAAGACACAAAGAAGTTATCTTACTACCGCAAATTAAAAAATATATTCTTATTTTATTACAATATGATTTCGCCAGAAGTGAACTTTTTGTAGTATTTTGTTGCAGCGACCCATAGATTTTTTGTAATTTTGTCTCTTTTGATGTTGTCTTGTAAACGATAACAAATTAAGTTTAAAAAAAGTTTTCAATAGATAATAAGGAGCAGGATTAAAACTTGAAACTGACAGGAAATTACTTCGCAATTTATAAGGGTGCTTCCCCCCTTCAACCCTACATTCTTTACATTAAAGTTGGACATTGTATCCGAATTCTTCAAAAACTGATGTTCAAACACAATGGCCGTCGAATTGGAATCCGAAGTTTTTAAAGCCCTAAAATGCTTTAGCGTAACGAACGTGGGTATGAGCAGGCAGTAGCTGCCCTCCTGTTAAACTTCTTGCTTCTAAGAACTTCAACCTCGTGTTTACGGGATGATTGATCTTCGGTCAAGTTTTAATATTTATTCTAATGTTATGGAATTTTTTTTAATATTTATTTCACGAGAAAATCATGTCCTACTTTGACCTACTTGACATAGATCTCCTGCCGGCACTGATCGGCGTAGAAAGAGCCGTGTGCGTCTCCAGATAGATTATGAACGCATGGTTATTTTATTATTTTTTCCAGTGTCGACCTTGTCGAGCCAACAGCCCTAAAAGATTGGGAGAGGGCTCATTTGATCGGAAATCAAGGTTCTACTGCCTTCTTTAGTGACCAAGAAGATTTTTCCATAGAAAATTTATTTTTTCTGCCATTTTTTTCCGCGACAAACTACGATTTTGCCCCAAAAAGAAACAATTTACCACAAATGGCCATTCTTAGAGAACCAACCGATTTGATTATATTTACAAACTACATCTGGAGAAATGGGCTTGTAAATGCAATATCACAGTCATTGAATATGGTATTAAGTCAATTTTTAGGGAAAGTTTAGGCATATGTAAAACTTTTTGGAAGGTCACTGGGTGCATGCTGGTTGTCGAAAAGGATCAGCAATATCTCAGAAGCGGGTAAGGGTGTAAAATTGAGACTATCAGGGTTATTACTACTACTGTTGCGGTTGCTGTTACTAGTATGGAACTTGATTAAAACAGTTTTAGCGCATTCAGTTTGTCAAAATGGCACATATACAAAACTCAGAAACAGAACAGTATATTAAGTAGAAACTTTTCGGAACAGCTTATGTTGCTTTAAAATTAAAGTAAAAGGCACTATGCTCAAACTGATTGTCAAAAGCACGTCTCAGACAAAAATCTTAGGAACGACTGTGGGTATTAACTTGAAACTCTCATAGATAGAATTATTGCTACTGCTACTAATAATGCTGAAAATGCACCCAGGTTGTCAAAATGGTATATATAAAATGTCTCAGGAACAAAACAGAACATTAAATTTCAATTTTTAGCAAAAGTTAAGGGCAGTTTAAAAGTATATCCAAAGGTACTATGTTTATCCAAATATCAGAGCACGTTATCTTTTCTTTCTATTTGTGCGAAGCCACATCGGAGACGCTGAACTAAATCAAAACACACTATTTCCATCCAAATTTATCATAAGCGCCTATTTGCAACATCTTAGGGACGACTAATAGTATTAAGCAGAAACTTTCAACGCATATTGGGAGAGGATGTTTAACTAAATGTAGATGTTAAAAGGGCGTGTATGCAATGTGTCTAGAATTGCTAAGGGCATTAAGGTCAAATTTTCAGAAGGATATTGGGGTGTATGTTCCACTAAATGGGGTGTATGAACTTGCAAAAAGTATACTTGCAGTTTCTCAAAACTGCGTATAACTAATATCTGAGGATCGGTTGAGGGTATGAAATTGATCCTTTCCGGCCAATGCAGCTAATACTGCACTTACAAAATATAGTACAAAAGAGTTTACAAGTCAGTTAGCACGGCCCTTTTGGGTTATAATCGTGGTGCCTAAAAACTCTGCTGATCTGTACGGTTGGAGGAAGAATAGAACGGTGCTTTTCGTTTGCTCATACCATTTTCCTAACTTCACTATTAAGTCATGGCTTCAACCGGGTAGAGTAGGCGAATTCAAGAACTAGGATGCACTATCTTAGATGTTGAAGTGTGATTCGAGTATTCTTTTAATATGGTAACATGTGTAGAATGGGATCGTGAACAAAGTTACGACACAATTCATCTATTGTCGTATGTTACAGACCGGGACACCGGGACACAAGGAATATAAATGACCACCGGGACACTCAAAGAGAAATTACAGACCGGGACACCGGGACACAAATGACAAGCGGAGCACAGGGAATATAAATGACGACCTGGATACTCAAAGAGAAATTACAAACTGAGATACCGGTACACAAATGACGACCGGCAAACAGGAAACATAAATGACAACCGGAACACCGGGACACAACTACAACGGGGACGCCGGAAGGGCACAAGGGGGATATATAAATGACGACGGGGACACAGGGAATATTCGATTAGCAATAACCATCAACAAAGCCCAAGGGCAATCGTTAGAAAAATGCGGTATAGATCTGAATACAGATTGTTTTCCCATGAACAATTATATGTTGCATGTTCAAGAGTCGGTAAACCTGACAATCTATTTATATGCACAGACAATGGGACAGCAAAGAATATTGTATATTCGCAAGTTTTACGTAGTTAAAAACATATATATATCTATCTACTCATATATGAATATCTATTCATATATGAATGGGCCCTTCAAATGGGCTCATTCGACTGGCAATTGGAAGGATTAGTGCCCTTTTAGCAGTCTAAAATGATTGGAGGGCAACTCACCCCCCTCTTTAGTAGTCGAAAATAAGTGGTGGACAACTCACCCCTTCCCATGCCTACAATTTCCTCATACATATTCAGTCAAAATTTTTAGGTAGCCAATTTGTTCAACGTAGTTGAAAGGTCCAGAAATTATATCTTCGAGGACAACAACCCCCCCACAGCCCTCAGGGCGAAGGTTTTAAGTTATACCCTGGGAACATATGAGGTTCTTATAGAAAGTGTTGTCATAGAAACCTCAGAAAATGCTCTTTCGATTGGAAATTGAGAGGGCTAGTTTCCTTTTTAAATGTCGAAAGTGATTGGATGGCGAATGTCCTCCCCCCCTACGCCCAACTTCTCCCCAGACACTTCCGATCAAAATTTTGATATAGTCATTTTTTCAACGTAGTTTAAAGCTCTAGAAATCATGTCTCTGAAAATGACAACACACCCTCTCACACAGCCCTCAGGACAAGGGTTGTAAATTATGCCCCTGGGGCACATAACGTTTTTATACAAAGCGTTGCCGTAGAAACTTCAAAAAGGGCTCCTTTGGCTAGAAATTGAGATGACTAGTGCCCTTTTTATTAGTCAAAAGTGATCGGGGGGTAACACGCCCCCCCAGACCTATCATTTCACTAGACACTTCCAATCAAAGTTTTGAGATAACAATTTTGTTCAACATAGTTGAAGGGCCTGAAATTATGTCTTTGAGGATGAGAAATCCCCCCCAGCCTTCAGGGTAAGGGTTGTAAGTTATGCCCTGGGTGCGTAAAAGTTTTTTTTTATATAGATAGTGTGGTCATGTAAACTTCGGAGAGGGCTCATTGGATCGGTAATAAGAAACTCTAGCACCCTTTTTGAGAGTTAAAGTGATCGGAGGGCAGCTACCCCCGTCCTGCATACAAACATGCCTTTTTATCCCAAAATGAATCTAATAGGAATTTTGATTTAGCCATTCTATTCAGAATAGTTTAAATATCATATAACAAGGCTTTTGGGGTTTAAACGAACCCCCAGAACCTGAGGGCAAGGGATGTAAACTATACTATGGGGATATTTAAGGTTTTTACGGAAGAGACGATTGTACACATTTTAGAGGAGGCTCTAAAGTGTATACTTCATTTGGTTGTAAATTGGAAGTTTTAGTTCGCTTTTAAGAGTGAAAAGTGATTTGAGAGCAACCACCCCCCACGCTCATCATTTCCCCAAGGACATCCAGAAGATAGCAATTTCGTTCATTGTAGTTGAAAGGTTCAGAAATTATGTCTTTGAAGAAGATACCCCTAGCCCCCCAGTCTCAGGGCAAGGGTTACAAGTTACGCCTCGGGGGCATATAAGATTTTTATGGAACGGGTGGTTGTGCATACTTCGGAGGGGACTCATTGGATTGGTAATCTGAATTTGTAGTGCCCTTTTTAAAAGTCAAACTTATCAAAGAGCAGCTATCCCCCCAACGCGTCGTGTTTTGCCATAATAATCAAATAAAAAAAAAAATGAGACAGTCATTTTATCTAAAGTAGCCCAAAGATCATATAACAGGGCTTTTGGTGCTGATTTAAGCAACACGAGCCTGGGGTCGAATGTTATACGTTATGCCGCGGGGCATTTAAAGTTCTTATGGAAGGGATGATTGTTTAACTTTAGAATGGGCTCATTTGGTTGACAATTGGAGGCTCCAGTTCCTTTTTATGCGTCATAAGTGCTGGAGGGCTATAGCCCCCTCCTCAACAACCCCTCTTTTCAACAAACGCATCTGTTTAAAATTATGAGATAGCGATTTTGTTGAAAATAATCCAAAGCACATATAATAATGCCACTAGGATTTACACAACCCTCCAGCGCTTTGGGGATAGGGCTGTAGGTTATGCAATGAGGGCACATAAGAATATATGGAATTGGTAGTCGTATAAACTTCAGATGGGACTCATTAGGTTTGAAATTGGAGGTTATAGTGCTCTTTTAAGAGTCAAAGTGATTTGAGAGCAACCTACCCCCCTCACACTCATCATTTCCCTCAACACCTCCAACCAAAATTTGAATATAACAATTTTCCCCATCGTAGTTAAAGGGTCTGGAAATTATGTCTCTAAGGAAGACACGCCCCCCCCTATAGCTCTCAGGGCAACGGTTGTAAGTTATGCCTTACAACCGTTCGTACGGTTGTAAGGCACCTTACTTTCGTTATAACCTGGGGGTATATACGGTTTTTATGGAATGGTTGGTCTAATTAAATCCAGATGGGTCTCATTTGATTTCAAATTGGAAGTTATAGTGCCCTTTTTAAAATCTAAAGTGATTTGAGAGACCCATCATTCGACCCTTCACACCCATTTATTTTCCATAACAAAGATCCAAACAAAGTTTTGAGAAATCAATTTTTTCAGCATTGTTGAAAGCTTCAGTAATTTTGCGTTTGGGGATGTCCCCCCCCCTGAGACATCAGGGCAAGGCTGCAAGTCATGCAATTTGTTCACTGTTTACATATAGCATATGTTATTGAGAAAAGGTATGCATGTTTGACTTCTATTTTCCCAAATACGAAAGGCATTAAGATGAGTCTTTCAGGTAATTCTGAGAGGAGTGTTGAACTAAATCCTAACATGTTGTATATATATATGGGTTGTCAAAAGGGTATAACGCAGGAATGTCTGATAATATTAATTTAGACTTTTCAGTAAATGACAAAGGAGATGATCAATTGATCAAAATACAATATTTGCGCGCTACTACTACTACAACTACTACTGCTTTTACTGTTACCACAAGTACTATTACTACTACGACTGCTATTACTAAAATTACTACTTCTGTTGTGAGTGCTAATAAGACTGGGGATATTGAACAAATTGTAGAAGGAAACGTTGAGAAAAATGTTGAAATAAATCAAAACATACTATGTGTATACAGATTGCTGATACGGTCGTATCAGTAGTGTTTTTTGAACAGCTTATCATACCAAGAGGAAGCTTTAGGGGCATCATGAGTGGGATGTTAAGTTGACCAAAAGTCAAAATATACCTGTTACTACTGCTGTTAATACTTCTGCTACTACTGTTACTACCAATATTTATACATTATTACTGCTACTACTGCTCCTACTACAACCACTACTACTATGGTATTAGTACAAATAAGGTTACGCGTATGAAGGTGAAAATTTGACAGAATATTTGAGAGTGAACTACACCAAAACACACTATTCGTATGCAGATTGTCAAAAGGGCCCATCTATAGAATTGATTTGGGTATGAAGTTTAAACTTTCGGAGAATACTTAAAGGGGAAGATCAATTGACAAAAAGGTAATATACACATGTCTCTAATAACATCAATACCACTGAAACTTTTCCGTATGCTACTTCTGCTACTAAACTACTCCAATTACTACTTTAATCGCAACAACTTGTAAGGCTTAGAGTATTAAGGTGAAAAGGGTTTCACTAGGGTGTCAAAAGTGCACTTCAACGGTATTTTTCGAAGGGCTTAACGTGTCAAGGTGAAAATACCAGGGCATCATGAAATCGATGTTTTCCTGACCAAAAGGCAATATTCACATGCTATCACCGCTTACTGCCACCACTACTGCTGCTACTACTACTAATACAACGTAGTCTATGAAGGTAAAATTTGAGAGAATAATGATGGCAAATTCAAACTAAAAAAACACACTATCTGCATATAGATTGTATATATACATATTTGATTGCATTGATATATATATATATATATATATATATATATATATATATATATATATATATATATATATATATAATATATATATATATATATATATATTATATTATATATATATATATATTATATATAATATATTTATAATATTTATATATATATATATATAATTATATATATATATACTATATATATATATATATATAATATATATATTATATATTATATATATATATATATATATTATATATATATAATATATATATATAATATATATATATATATATATATATAATATATATATATATATATATATATATATATATATATATATATATATATATATATATATATATATATATATATATATATTATATATATATATATATATATATATATATATATATATATATATATATATATATATATATATATATATATATATATATATATATATATATATATATATATATATATATATATATATATATATATATATATATATATATATATATATATATATATATATATATATATATATATATATATATATATATATATATATATATATATTTATATATATATATATATATATATATATATATATATATATATATATATATATATATATATATATATATATATATATATATATATATATATATATATATATATATATATATATATATATATATATATATATATATATATATATATATATATATATATATATATATATATATATATATATATATATATATATATATATATATATATATATATATATATATTATATATATATATATATATATATATATATATATATATATTATATATATATATATATATATATATATATAAACTTACGGTGCAAATTCATTTGATTTTTTTTTATTAAAGTGCAAATTATGTTCTGGACTTAGCAAAGCCAGATTATAATTGACTAGATTGGCTAGCTTAGATTGCCAGGACTAGATTTGGCATTATAGTTTGGGATCTCAGTGTCTAAAAAGAGACTTCGTCCCCTCCTAGTTGCTCGTAAATATTTCAATTAGCTTTTCAAATACAATAATTATATTTGAATGTGAAGGTCAATAATTATTGACTCCCCCCCATCCAAAAAAAACTTTAAAATTGAAACGTGCCTTTTACCTCGTAACCAAGTATTGAGAAAACCTCATTTACCTCCACTGTTTATCTGACATAAACATTGCTGGGGAAACTTTTGAGAATTACTTGAGAGTCACTTCCAGTGTTCTTATACTAAGTTTGCTAAGAGTCTAAACTGGGAAAGTTTTCTGTGTATACACAACTTGCCTTTTTACTTAAATTTTACCACGGCACCGTTGTTACAACCCAGAGAGAGTTTATTTTTTATACGTACTCCCTTGCCAGAGGTGAAAAGTATTTAAATCTTATTGAAACATGCCATTATCCGGATGACGTTAATTATATGATCTCTTTAACCGAGCAATAAATGCATATTTTTATTTATATATATACTAGCTGTTGGGGCGGTGCTTCGCGCCCCCCCAACACCTAGTTGGTGGGGACTCTTCGTGCCCCCCATGCCCCCCCGCGCGCGTAAGTCGTTACGCGCCATATTAGCTATGCGCCATTGTAGTTGCGTCCCTTTGTCCCACCTGTGAATATAGGTAGATATATATCTATATACATAAAAATAAGTTGTCTCTGTGTGTGTGTGTGTGTGTGTGTGTGTCGAGTGACGTCATGTTTGTGTGTCGACTGACGGTATGTTTGTCGACTGACGTCATTTTAAGGATTGAGCTGTATGCGTCATGAAGTTGTTTGTCGACTGACGTCATGTTTGTCAACTGATGAAATTACATACCGGGACACCGGGAATATAAATGGCGACCGGGAACCTCAAAGAGAAATTACAGACTGGGACACCCGGACACAAATCACGACCGGGACACAGAGAATATAGACGACGACCGGGACACAGGGACCCAACTACAACGGGGACGACGGGGACACAGGCGGGATATATAAATGACGACCGGGACACAGGGATTGTTCGAATAGAAATTACAGACTGGGACACCGGGACACAAATGACGACCGGGACACCGGGACACGGGGAATATAAATGACGACCGGGACACTCAAAGATAAATTACAAACTGGGACACCGGGAAACATCATTAGAATAATGAGGTGTAGATCTGAATACGGATTGTTTTTCCCATGGACAATTATATGTTGCATGTTCAAGAGTCAGTAAACCTGACAATCTATTTATATGCATTAAATAAAAAAAAAACGAGTTTTTTTAACTGAAAGTAAGGAGCGACATTAAAACTTAAAACGCACAGAAATTACTTCGTATATGGAAGAGGCTGCTTCCTCATCAACGCCCCGCTCTTTACGCTAAAGTTTGACTCTTTCTCTCAATTCTTCTTTTTAAAACAGTAAAAAACTTTAGCGTAAAGAGCGGGGCGTTGATGAGGAAGCAGCCTCTTTCATATACGAAGTAATTTCTGTGCGTTTTAAGTTTTAATGTCGCTCCTTACTTTCAGTTAAAAAAACTCGTTTTTTTTTATTTAATTTCTGAACGTTTTTGAATCAATGAATGTTTTGATTTTGGCTGCAGAGGAATAATCAAAACGAAATTTGCATATTTTTTTTGGGGGGGGGGGGCTAAATGGCTTTCTCATAATTTTGATCGAATGATTTTGAGAAAAAAGAGCGGGGGCGAAGCCTAGTTGCCCTCCGATTTTTTGGTTAATTAAAAAGGCAACTAGAACTTTTAATTTTTTACGAATCTTTTTATTGGTAAAAGATTTACGTAACTTATAAATTAGCTTACGTAAAGAACTTTTGTATTCTCATGTTTTTATTACATATATGAGGGGATTCGCCCCATTGTCAGTAGCTCGCTCTTTACACTAAAGCTTAAATTTTATCCCAATTCATTAAGAATGACCCCTGAATCACAAAAGCCATAGAATAAATAGTTGAAATTACTAAAAATACTTTAGCGTAAAGAGCTAGGTATCATAAGGAGGTGAGCCCCTTATATGGTTAATAATTTCTGTTTGTTTTAAGTTTTATTGCTGTTCCTTACTTCCAGCTGAAAAAGCTTTTTCACATTTATTTTTTTATTTTTTTTTAAATAATGCTAGTAAATCCTGCTCTCCCTTCATGGAAGTTTTCTTCTCCCATGACAAATTCTCGATGGAAAGTTCCCCCTGCATATCCCCCTCTTCTCAACCCCTCCCCCCAACCAAATAAATCCTCCTGAAAACGCCTGTATACTTCCCAATAACCATTACTATATGTAAGCACAGGTCAAAGTTTGTAACTTGTTGCCCCTCCCACGGGGACTGTGGGGGAGTAAGTCGTCCCCAAAGACATAGTTATAAGGTTTTTCGACTACGCTGAATAAAATGGCTATCTCAGAATTTTGATCCGTTGACTTTGGGAAAATAATTAGCGTGGGAGGGGGCCTAGGTGCCCTCCAATTTTTTTGGTCACTTAAAAAGGGCACTAGAACTTTTCATTTCCGTTAGAATGAGCCCTTTTGCAACATTCTAGGACAACTGGGTCGATACGATCACCCCTGGGAAAAAAAAAAAAAAAAAAAATAAACACGCATCCGTGATCTGCCTTCTGGCAAAAAATGCAAAATTCCACATTTTTGTAGATAGGAGCTCGAAACTTCTACAATAGGGTTCTCTGATACGCTGAATCTGATGGTGTGATTTTCGTTAAAATTCTATGACTTTTAAGGGGTGTTTCCCCCTATTTTCTAAAATAACGCAAATTTTATCAGGCTCGTAACTTTTGATGGGTAAGACTAAACTTGATGAAACTTATATATTTAAAACCAGCATTAAAATGCGATTCTTTTGATATAGCTATTGGTATCAAAATTCCATTTTTTAGAGTTTTGGTTACTATTGAGCCGGGTCGCTCCTTACTACAGTTCGTTACCACGAACTGTTTGATAGACAATGGGACAGCGAAGAATGTTGTATATTCGCATGTTTTACGTAGTTAAAAACATATATATATATATATATATATATATATATATATATATATATATATATATATATATATATATATATATATATATATATATATATATATATATATATATATATATATATATATATATATATATATATATATATATATATATATATCTCTATTCACAGATGGGACACAGGGGCAAAACTACAATGGCGCGTAACTAATAAGGCGCGTAACGACTTAGGCGCGCGGGGGGGCTTGGGGGTGTGTGAAGTGCCCCACCAACTAGGTTTTGGGTTGGCGCGAAGCGCCACCCCAACAGCTAGTATATATATATATATATATATATATATATATATATATATATATATATATATATATATATATATATATATATATATATATATATATATATATATATATATATATGTTTTTAACTACGTAAAACTTGCGAATATACAACATTCTTCGCTTTCCCATACCGACTCTTGAACATGCAACATATAATTGTCCATGGGTAAAACAATCCGTATTCAGATCTATACCTCATGATTCTAATGATTGCCCTTGAGCTCTGTTGATGGTGATTGCTAATCGAACATTCCCTGTGTCGCCGTCGTCATTTATATATTTTTATCTTTTTAGTTTTTTAGTTTTTTTCTTTTTCTTTTTAGTTTTTTTGTAGTTTTTTCCTTTTTATTTTTTTTTATTTTTATTTTTATTTTTTTTTAGTTTTGTTTTTCTCCTTTATTTTTCTTTTTTTTAATTTATTTTTTCTTTTTTAGTTTTTTTAGTTTTTTAGCTTTTTTAGTTTTTCTATTAGTTTTTAGTTTTTTTTCTTTTTAGTTTTTTTTGTAGTGTTTACATTTTTTTTTAGTTTTTTTAGTTTTTTTTTAGTTTTTGGTCTTTTCTTTTTAGTTTTTTTCGTAGTCTTTACCTATCCAAGGTTCGAACCTGCAACCTCTAAAACCTAGAATCTGGAACATAACGCGCTACCATCTCAGCTACTTCGGGCTTGAATACATTCGTTTTTGAATTGGTATATGATGAAATAATTCATAATTCAGACTTCATATGCAGACAGACAGACAGACAGACATAACACACATAAAACTTATTTTTATGTTTTTCTCCTTTATTTTTCAGTTTTTTTCCTTTTTTTATTTTTTTTTCTTTTTTAGTTTTTTTAGTTTTTTAGCTTTTTTGGTTGTTTTATTAGTTTTAGTTTTTTTTTTAGGTTTTTTGTAGTGTTTACATTTTTTTTAGTTTTTTTGTTTTTTTTTTAGTTTTAGTTTTTTTCTTTTTAGTTTTTTTTTAGTTTTTACCTAGCCAAGGTTCGAACCAGCAACCTCTCGTACCTAGAACCTGGAACATAAACACGTTACCAACTCAGCTACTTCGGGCTTGAATACATTCGTTTTTGAATTGGTATATGATGAAATAATTCAGACGTCATATGCGTACAGACAGACAGACAGACATAACAAACATACAACTTATGTTTATATATAACATATATATTGTGATTCCTCGGCACGCTTTCTGTTCTTACTTTCTCTATCAGCCGCAAGCCTGTTTTCTTGCTGTTCTTGTGATTCCTCGGCCCGCTTTTGTTTCTTACTTTCTCTATCAGCCGCAAGTTTTTTGGCATAGATTCTTTGAGCAGCTTCCTCGGCTGTTGCCATTGTAGGTTCTTCAGTCATTTTACAATGAAACATTTTTCCATCCACGACGTTCTTACAATTAAAAATTTGTCTTTTGAGCAGCTTCCTCGGCTGTTGCCGTTGTAGGTTCTTCAGTCATTTTACAATTAAACATTTTTCCATCCACGATCTTCTTACAATTAAATATTTGTCTTTGAACGATTTTCATAAATACCTTTAATGACCTCATCGTTATAACAAACATGACGACAACTAACTTCATGACGACATGACGACATGATGACATGACGTCACTCGAAAGACCCACAGACATCTTATATTTATATATATACTAGCTGTTGGGGTGGCACTTCGCGCCACCCCAACACCTAGTTGGTGGGGGCGCTTCGCGCCCCCCCAGGCCCCCCCGCGCGCGTAAGTCGTTACGCGCCATATTAGTTACGCGCCATTGTAGTTGTGTCCCTGTATACCACCTATGAATATAGATAGATTTACATATGTGTTTCAAACTACGTAAAACTTGCGAATATACAACATTCTTGGCTTTCCCATTGTCTGTGCATATACAAAGCCTTATGTACTAATAATGACGTCATATGCAAACGCTCTTTTTACAAACAAACAAACATGCATACACACAACTCGTTTTTATGTAGATAGATAGATAGATAGATACAATACAAATTAACTGCGTAAAACTTGCGAATATACAACATTCTTCGCTGTCCAATTGTCGCTGCATATAAATAGATTGTCAGGTTTACCGACCCTCGAACATGCAACGTACAATTGTCCATGGGAAAAACAATCAGTATTAAGATCTATACCACATTTTTCTAATGATTGACCTTGAGCTTTGTTAATGGTGATTGTAAATGCTAATCGAATTGGGAATTGCAATCTTTTAAATTGAAAAGGCAGATCCGTTGGAATCATGGGAATGCGAGGAATAAGAACAGCCTCACCCTCAAAAGGCCCTGTAAAGATTGTGGCCTCTATTAGGTTTTCCATTGTTTTTTTTTTACGGCAAGTCGCGTGCCACTGCAAAGCTTTGGTGGGTTGATATTTCTTAAAAGTATTATTGGTATGCCTATTTTTAGTTGTAGCACGATTGGTGGAAGCCCTGAAAGATCCACGGAATTTAAAAATTCAGATGGATAATTAACCGCTTCATTTGGTTCCAAAACTGTGTCGACTGACTTGTAAAGGACTGCCTGGTCTCGAATCTTGGTCAAAACAATATTGTTGATTTCGTGGACGTCTATATTTTTGGGTGCAAGAATCGCTCTTTAACTTAGCCATTTATTATTTTTATAATTGTTTAGAATATTCGGAAATACTTTTTCAATCAATTCGTTTTTGGACGTCACTAAATTACAGAAATCAGCAGGTAGTTGTATACGTCCTGAAATTGAGTCTACTGGGAGCTTTCCGTTTCCATTTGCCAGCAATTGATCTGAAAATGTTTGACCAGAGTCATCGTTTTGCAATCGGACACGCATATTTGTAGTTAATTTTAATGTTTTTACGTGTGCCCATAAATTAGAATTTTTCAGGCAAGCATTCATTTCGTCTGCAGGAGTTGATTTAGGTATTATAGGTAATGTTTGCCTGAAATCTCCAGCAAGCAATATTAATGTGCTGCCAAAGGGTTTCGACTTCCCTCGCAAATCTTTCAAGCATTGATCCAGAGCCTTGAGCGATTTTTCGTGTGCCATTGTGCACTCATCCAAAATAATAAGTTTGCATTGCTGCAATACTTTACCCATCCCAGATGATTTGGAAATATTGCACGTAAGAGTTTCTGTAGAATGCAAGTTCAGAGGCAATTTCAAAGCGGAATGAGCAGTTCTTCCACCAGGCAGCAAGGTTGCGGCTATTCCGGACGACGCAATTGCCAACGCTATATAATTTTTGACCGAATTGATTTTTCCCATAACTCTGTAGGAGCTGATGGAGAGCAAGTTGTTAAAATGGTGCCAAACAATGCACTTGACTTGGAGTTGACGTTTCGCACGCGTCATTGATGCAGCTATCCCAGTGTTGGTCATTCTCCAATAAATTCAGAGCTTGGCATGCACTACGGTAAGTGTCATGTATAGTACCGTTTACAGTTCTCAAACACTCAAAGGATGTCGGACCGGGTACATTCACCAAAAGCAGGCGTAGAAAGAAGCATTCATGTTGATTGGGGTGAACGGTTTATAGTCTTCCTATCGTGGTATCTTTGAAGATGGTAGGTTGGCCGTCGACTGACTTACCCTGTTTTCGACGTTCAAATACTTTATTTTTAGTATTCCACGTGTAATACGAAGGCACTTCAGTATACAGCAGTTTTTTTGCAAAAGAATCATTTTTGCAAAGCGAAAAGAAACTGGTTAACTTTGTATCCGGTGGATTCAGGGCTCTTTGTTGCACGTTGGTTTCCGAGAAATAAACACGTTGACCATTCTGTAAGTGTACCGCTAAGTAAACAACAGCTGGACTACGTTCATGTATCGGAAATGAAAGAATTCTCCAAACAGCTTCATTACTGCTTATGTATCTTCCAGCCTGATATTGTACGATTTCGTCCATATCTTTGATTTCGGGCTGCAAGCCAAAAACTGCCTTTGTTGTCTGTCACTGCCTTTGTTGACGTATTTTCATATGTATTTGATTGCCTTTACGGAGTTACAGTATTCAACGTTTATGTGTGCATTAAATGTTTTTGATAATAATGGGGAATATGGAACAACCCACTGGTTATCTACTTCGATGGTGGTACCGTTACGCTTCTTTATTATTGCTGTTTTACCGCCATCTTCAGTAGATCTTCTTCTATATTTTGGGTAACCATCATTGCCAGTAATTGTGTTGGATGCTAAAAGTCGAGGATATTGCTTTGTGCACCTTCCTTTGGCCATGCATGGTGAATTTTCGTTCAGTGCACCGCAAGGTCCATGTATCATATTTTTTACAATAATATCACGTAACCCCTTATCGATATTTTCATCAGGTATTTCAGCGGAAATCACATCATCAATTTCGTTCGAAGTAATTTTTTTATGTAGCCAGATTAGTATATGTGCGTGTGGCAAGCCTCGTTTTTGCCATTCCACTGAGTACATCCAGCATCGCACTGACCCAAACACTTCAAAATTTACTATGTAGTTTATCAGTGATTTCAACTTTTGCCGGAAGACACGGGCCGTAATGTCATGTCTATGAACCGCCGATTGTCCTTGAAGTAAAAGCTGCAGTATCTCGTCCCAAGATTGATTACATGTAAATGTAATAAATAAATCTGGGCGACCATAGAGACGAACATACGCAATAGCATCTTGAGCATATTCATGCATATGACGGGGACTGCCAGCATATGACGAAGGTAAAATTGTTAGTCGTCCAACGTTTGTGGTATTACCGTCATTTATAACTGTATCTCGCAAATGAATGTATTGTTCAGAGCGGAGCTTGGTCTGATTCAGGCGGATATATAGCAAACGTTCTGATTCAATTTTAGCATACATATCAACGACGAATTGGTGAAACAATTGACGGCATTTTAAAATATAATTTTCTTCATCCTGCCGAATCATTAGTCTATAGGAATAATAATGCATTGCACTGCATCCTGATTTCTTGTTGTTCTTGTGATTCCTCGGCACGCCTTCTTTTTTCACTTTCTCTTTTAGCAGCAAGTCTGGTTTCATGTTGCTCTGGTAGTTCCTTGGCATGCCTTCTTTTTTCACTTTCTCTTTTAGCAGCAAGTCTGGTTTCATGTTGCTCTGGTAGTTCCTCGGCACGCCTTCTTTTTTCACTTTATCTTTTAGCAGCAAGTCTGGTTTCGCGGTGCTCTGGTAGTTCCTCGGCACGCTTTCTGTTCTTTCTTTCTCTATCAGCCTCAAGCCTGTTTCCTTGCTGTTCTTTTGATTTCTCGGCACGCTTTCTTTTCCTACTTTCTCTATCAGCCTCAAGCCTGTTTCCTTGCTGTTCTTTTGATTCCTCGGCACGCTTTCTTTTCTTACTTTCTCTATCGGCAGCAAGTTTTTTGGCATAGACTCTTTGAGCATCTTCCTCGGCTGTTGCCATTGTAAGTTCATCAGTCATTTTACAGTTAAACATTAATAGATTTCTACGTGAACACATGTCTTAAATATCTTTAATGACGTCACCATCATAACAAAAATGACGACAACTAACTTCATGACGTCAGTCAACACACAAACATGACGTCACCCGACAGACAGACCCACACAGACAACTTATTTTTATATATATAGACTAGCTGTTGGGGTGCCCCCCGGCGTCCCCGTTGTAGTTGTGTCCCTGTGTCCGGGTCGTCATTTATATTCCCTGTGTCCCCGTCGTCATTTGTGTCCCGGTGTCCCAGTCTGTGATTTCTATTTGAGTGTCCCGGGCGTCATTTATATTCGTCAGGATATTCTAGGGCATCGTAGCATCGATGAGTTTAAACAATTCTTGTCAACTGATTGTTTCGCCTATAAAGAATATTATCTCGAGGTAAGAATTGATCACCGACCACAACGATTGCCACTTTGTTGATAGTTGCGTATCAGGAGGCATCAATTCGATTGCTGTTTTTAAGCAGAAGCACTAAATTATTATTTTTGTGGAAAAGATGATATATATAAATATATATATATATTTTCTTTTTAGTTTTTTTGTAGTTTTTACCTTTTTTAGTTTTTTTCTTCTTTTGTATTAATGCTAAAGCCAAGGTTCAAACCTGGAGCCTCTCGGACCTAGAACCTGAAACATAACGCTTTACCAACTCAGCTACTTCGGCGTGAATACATTTACTTTGAGCAGCTTCCTCGGGTGTTGCCATTGTAGGTTCTTCAATCATTTTACAATTAGAAATTTCTCTTTCAACGGTCTTCTTACAATTAAAAATTTGTCTTTGAACGATATTCTTAAATACCTGTGTCCTGGTCGTCATTTATATTGCCCGTGTCCCGGTCGTCATTTGTGTCCCGGTATCCCAGTCTGTAATTTCTCCTTGAGTGTCCCGGTCGTTATCTATATTCCCTCTGTCCCGGTCGTCATTCGTGTCCCGGTCTGTAATTTATCTTTGAGTGTTTTTTCTTTTTAGTATTTTTTAGTTTTTTACATTTTTTCTTTTTTCAGTTTTCTTTTTCTTCTTTATTTTTCAGCTTCACTATGAAATACATATCGCCGAACCTTTGTTTTTTTAACTAAAATCTGGTAGGCATTGATGACCTTATCCAAGTCAAGATCCCAAACCCAATGCTCATCGCTATCATTTTCAGTTTTGATATGTTTTGACTCTCGCTGTCCAGGTGGATCTTCATCTAACTGCGCGGTTTTGCGTTCTTTAGCCTCAAGCCTGTTTCCTTGCTGTTCTTTTGATTCCTCGGCACGCTTTCTTTTCTGACTTTCTCTATCAGCAGCAAGTTTTTTGGCATAGACTCTTTGAGCATCTTCATCGGATATATATATATATATATATATATATATATATGTTTTTAACTACGTAAAACTGGCGAATATACAACATTCTTTGCTGTCCAATCGTCTGTGCATATAAATAGATTGTCAGGTTTACCGACTCTTGAACATGCAACGCATAATGGTCCATGGGAAAACAATCCGTATTCAGATCTATACCTCATGATTCTATTGATTGCCCTTGAGCTTTGTTGATGGTGATTGCTAATCGACCATTTCCTTTGTTGTCGTCGGCATTTATATATCCCCCTGTGCCCCCCGGCGTCCCCGTTGTAGTTGTGTCCCTGTGTCCGGGTCGTCATTTATATTCCCTGTGTCCCCGTCGTCATTTGTGTCCCGGTGTCCCAGTCTGTGATTTCTATTTGAGTGTCCCGGGCGTCATTTATATTCGTCAGGATATTGTAGGGCATCGTAGCATCGATGAGTTCAAGCAATTCTTGTCAACTGATTGTTTCGCCTATAAAGAATATTATCTCGAGGTAAGAACTGATCACCGACCACAACGATTGCCACTTTGTTGATAGTTGCGTATCAGGAGGCATCAATTCGATTGCTGTTTTTAAGCAGAAGCACTAAATTATTATTTTTGTGGAAAAGATGATATATATAAATATATATATAAATATTTTCTTTTTAGTTTTTTTGTAGTTTTTACCTTTTTTAGTTTTTTTCTTCTTTTGTATTAATGCTAAAGCCAAGGTTCAAACCTGGAGCCTCTCGGACCTAGAACCTGAAACATAACGCTTTACCAACTCAGCTACTTCGGCGTGAATACATTCGTTTTGAGCAGCTTCCTCGGGTGTTGCCATTGTTGTCCTGGTCGTCATTTATATTGCCTGTGTCCCGGTCGTCATTTGTGTCCCGGTATCCCAGTCTGTAATTTCTCCTTGAGTGTCCCGGTCGTTATTTATATTCCCTCTGTCCCGGTCGTCATTTGTGTCCCGGTCTGTAATTTCTCTTTGAGTGTTTTTTCTTTTTAGCATTTTTTGGTTTTTTACATTTTTTCTTTTTTCAGTTTTCTTTTTCTTCTTTATTTTTCAGCTTCACTATGAAATACATATCGCCGAACCTTTGTTTTTTTAACTAAAATCTGGTAGGCATTGATGACCTTATCCAAGTCAAGAACCCAAACCCAATCATCATCGCTATCATTTTCAGTTTTGATATGTTTTGATTCTCGCTGTCCAGGTGGATCTTCATCTAACTGCGCGGTTTTGCGTTCTTTAGCCTCAAGCCTGTTTCCTTGCTGTTCTTTTGATTCCTCGGCACGCTTTCTTTTCTGACTTTCTCTATCAGCAGCAAGTTTTTTGGCATAGACTCTTTGAGCATCTTCATCGGCTTTTGCCATTGTAAGTTCATCAGTCATTTTAAACTTAAACATTAATAGATTTCTACGTGAACATATATGTCTTAAATATCTTTAATGACGTCACCGTCATAGCAAAAATGACGACAACTAACTTCATGACGCCAGTCGACACAGAAACATGACGTCACCTGATCCACATACAGACAACTTATTTTTATATATATAGATAGATATAATTCTAAAATTGTCAGGTAATTTTCTATTTTGAAATAAAAACTAAAAAATATTGCTCAGACAACATAAATATTTTTGATATTTACATAATAGCTTTAGTGGTTCTGGACTGAAAACTAAATATGCTAATCAAATTGGGAATTGCAATCTTTTAGGTTGAAAAGGCAGATCCATTTGAATCATGAGAATGCGTGGAATAAGAAAAGCCTCACCCTCAAAAGGTCCTGTCAAGATTGTTGCCTCTATTACGTTATAACAGACATAACACGTCATTTGTGTCCCGGTCTGTAGTTTCGTTAGTCAACAAACATGACGTCAGACGACAAACAACTTCATGACGACATACAGCTCAATCCTTATAATGACGTCAGTCGACAAACATGACGTCAGTCGACACACAAACATGACGTCAGTCGACAGACAGACAAACAACTTATTTTTATATATATAGATAGATATAGATAGATAGATATGTGTGTATAAATTGTTTTTCAAAAATGGTTAATATTGTTTTGGAAAACTAAGATTCCGCAATTTTCTGGCCTGAACAAACGAATTAGATGCGTCACAAGCTTGAGAATATTCGCTAAGAGCAATAATTTTAGATTTTTTTTTTTTTTGGAAGCATCAGATTTCTGAGACATTTCAAGAGCATAAATACGTCATTTTCACCTCAGGAGTGGTCATAGTGTTGTTAATATCTATGGCACATGAAAAGTTACACAAGAAATATAACTAAGTTTAAAATGCACAATGTATTGAATCTATTTGCAAAAGGCATTTTCAGCAGTTTCATTACACTGGAGGAAAAAAACTTAAATTAACAATTGGTCAAAACGAACAAACTGGATCATCAAATAAGACAAGATCAAGAGCAAGGCCTGAGAAATGTCAATCACAGCGGATCAAAATGAACAACCTAGACCATTTAACGAGACGAGACCTTGTCAAAAAGCTAAGGCAAAGGGCATTGAAATAATAACGTAATAAATAAACAAAAATAGTAGTAAACATAGTAATAATACAGTAATAATAACATAGTAATAAATAGTAGTAAACATAGTAATAGTAACATAGGAAATAAAGAACAAAGAAATATGCGGTTAGAATACTTACGAAAACAAAAATTACAACGAGTTAAAAATGGAAGTGAAGGAGTCACCACAGGCTCCATAAAACCACCCTGGGAAATTCTTCTTTAAAGCTGTTACCTTTTTAGGTCGTTTTGGTGGCCAGAAATGTCAATATGCCAATTAAAAAAACAACAAGTATGTAGCCAATTTTGAGAACGGGCCTCGGCAATCGGCACGTGGTAGGCTTGTATATATTGATTCTCATAGTCAGTAGCAACCACCGAATGAGTCATCTTTGTTTGCTATTCTTTCCTCTGGAAAATGGAAGGCTTCATAAGGAATACATATAACGTTAGAGGGTCCCGATGACTTGTAATCCACATTTTCATTGTTTACGGAATCTTGGTATGTTTGTTATGGGTTTTGCGCCATATTTTGCTGGCGTCGCAGATTCGGATGGCGTTGTTCTTCCAACGTAATAATTCTTTGTTCTTCACTTTCATTTTGAATTGTTCTGATTTTTGCTGTCGCAAGTCTTTTGTAAACTTGATATTCTATACTTAGTCACGTTCCTTTTATGATGTTGCTTGCGTCATAGATATAAAAACAATAAGTTTACTCAAAGGGGAAAAGGGAGCAATGATATAGTTTTTTCTGTTAAAATTTACTCATAAATATGGCATCAATCATATGATTTTTCTTCTCATTTATAAGTTTCTTGTGTGATTTTGTTTGCATCAAAGACACAAAAAATGATACAATCATTGCTGAAACAAACATAAAAAATATATTCTTTTCAAATATATTTATAAGTGTTACGCCTCTCACATGACTCTTTTTTCCAAAATTAAAGCTTTTAACGAATTTTCTTGAACTGTTGGCGAATATAGATCGTTATTTTAGGTAAGAAAATCTCAGGATATTAATTTCCCCGAAAAAAGAATGGATCCATTTTCTAGAAAATATAAATATATAAATAAATACATCCACACAAAATTATTGCTCGTCTAAAGAGGTAGTATATACCTTATCTCTTTAACCGAGCAATAATTGAGAATATTTTCATTTATTTTTCTCGAAAAAGGCTCCATACTTTTTTTTTGGAAAATTCGCATCACTGGGTCTCCTGACCTAAAAAACGATTTAGATAGGTCCGGAATTTGAGAAAATTTGTTAAGAGCCCTAATTTTGGAAAAAAATTCAGGTGAGTGACGTCGTATCTACATGCCTCAGTATAGTAATGACGTCATGTACTGATACAAAAGTCTCCACACATGTAGCGCCATAAAAGATGTCATATTAAAAATCAAAATCTCGGTACAATATCTTTGATTAAAAAATCACCATAATATTTACTTCGATGACGTCATTCATAGCATAAAAACAAGAGGCCTGAACAACGTAAACTGGGTAAAAATGTAACAACCAGGACCTATAAATGAGACAAAACGAATTGAAAGAAATATCGCATTTCAAAATGATAGTGATGATGATTTGACTTTGGATATTTACATGGATGACGAGCCAACAGTAACTGGAACACTAAGAAAACAAACTTGCAATTTTACAGAGGCGCTACACCTAATTTGAGATCCATTTGTTTAAACAAGTTAGAAAGAATATGGCAAGATTTAACTGACAATGGTCGAAATTGATACGTCGTTTAAACAACAAGAGGAAATTTTGTGCGACAAGACGTATCCAAAAAGCTAAGAAAATGGCTTGGAACAAATGTTTAAGGGAATTATTTATGAAAATGAGGTATAAATACTTAGAAGATAAGGAAAAGTGAGAATAACAATAGCTAAAGTGAGAATAAACAAAAGTAAGAATAACATGTAATGTCGGAAATTTTTTTAACAGCGATCTGTGATTAGAAACTGGAAAAGATATTTTTTGGTCTATATTGCGTCTTAAAAAAGTATATAAGATGCTTGCAGGGTTTAGATATTTCAGAAAATTACGATTGAATAAGGAACGGGTTACGCAGCAGGAAGTAATTGAATTAACGACCAAATTTCTTAATTCAGGTTAAATTCCTGATTTGCTACCCTATTACTTGAAACAAAAGAATAAAATGATGATTATTCCAATTTTAGATGCTTTAGACGGCGTAGGCATTGGAACACATGGTTTTTATAAATATGAACAGCAAAAGTAAAAGGCATGGAAAAGAGTCTGAGGTAATTATACACGAAAATGAAGCAAAAGCAAGACCTGCTGCTAGAAGACCATATACAACCAGCATCACACCGAATACATTGATTTGTATATAAAATCTGCGGTTAGAAGAGAACCAACAGCAATAACCCTAACGAGTTCTAAATCCTTTAAAATCCTAATGCTAAAATCCTAAAGAAAATCTTAGAAAGTGCATTATTCTTTGATACATTAACAGAAAGGAGGAATTGAATTCATGACAGACTTTCTTAACTCAATTATTAATGCTTATTTGACACCTCATGACTTAAAACAGAAGAATAACGAATGTATATATATACTTCCTTTAAACGAACAGTTGCGTATTTATTTATAGTATTTTGATATATGCCTTTTTAGCATTCCCAGTGTGGATGCATCGAACCTAACCTGAAAACATGACGCCAAAAAGAAGCTTGCATTATCTCCAGTTAGAAAACAAGTGAAAATGTGAGCTCCCTCGTGCCAAGTGCCAGGGCCAAGACTAAAAATCGGCTACATAGTATTTTTCTTAACACTGGCAAACTGACATTTCTGACCAAAACATCGATCTAAGTAAGTCACAACATTAAGGAATGATTCATTTTCTTCCCAGGGTTGGCAAATTGAACCTATGGGGTTGCCATAACATCAGAAAGAGACTCACATTGTCTATGGTTACAAGACCAGCGACAATGAGCATCCATATTTACAGGCTTACTGCGTAGCCTTTCTGGGGCTCGGGGCTATTAATATATATATATATATATATGTAAATATATTTTAGAATGTCCCTTGAGGATTTTTGTTTTCATTTCTTGTAACTGAAGTTTTTATTTATTTCCAAGATATTGATGCTTTTAAAAAAGATGACATCTATTTTAAATTTTTAGACATAAAAGTTTTGGGGAGGAGAGATTCCAATGCGAAAGAAAATATTCTTCATCGTTTGAATATTTAAAAAGGACTTAATTATATGGATTTATTATATATTACAAATTTTAGTTAAAGTTTATTTGAGTTTTTGTAAGATTGTTAGATTCTTTCACCTTACGAAATGCCCAATTTACGAAATGGACATTTTGACCAGTTGTTAATTTATTTTTTTTTCCCTTGGAGTATTATAAAACTGCTTCTGAGTCTTATGAGTTTATTTGCCGTCTACAAATAAATTAATTAAACTTGGTATTTCATGCTTAGCTATGTTTCTTGTGTAATTTTGCATGTGTCATAGATATTAAAAACGATATGACCACTCCTGAGGAGGAATGAGGTATTGATGCTCTTGTAATATGTTCATGAATGTGACGTTACTCATATGAACTTTTTTTTCTTTCTAAAACTAAGTTACTTAACAAATTTTCTCAAACCTTTGACCAATATGGCCATTAAATCCTAGTCTGCGAATTCTCCAAAACAAATATGAATTTGTTTCTGAGAAAAAATTTCTCATACATGCATCAATATGCAATTATTTCTCGTTTAAAGAGATAGTATATATATATATATATATATATATATATATATATATATATATATATATATATATATATATATATATATACTAGCTGTTGGGGTGGCGCTTCGCGCCACCCCAACACCTAGTTGGTGGGGGCGCTTCGCGCCCCCCCCCCAAGCCCCCCCGCGCGCGTAAGTCGTTACGCGCCATATTTGTTACGCGCCATTGTAGTTGTGTCCCTATGTCCCACCTGTGAATATAGATATATATATATATATATATATATATATGTATATATATATATATATATATATATATATATATATATATATATATATATATATATATATATATATATATATATATATATATATATATATATATATATATATATATATATATATATATATATATATATATATATATATATATATATATATATATATATATATATATATATATGTTTTTAACTACGTAAAACTTGCGAATATACAACATTCTTTACTGTCCCATTGTCTGTGCATATAAATAGATTGTCAGGTTTACCGACTCTTGAACATGCAACATATAATGGTCCATGGGAAAACAATCCGTATTCAGATCTATACCTCATGATTCTAATGATTGCCCTTGAGCTTTGTTGATGGTGATTGCTAATCGACCATTCCCTGAGTCGCCATCGTCATTTATATATCCCCCTGTGCACCCCAGCGTCCCCTTTGTAGTTATGTCCCTGTGTCCCGGTCGTCATTTATATTCCCTGTGTCCCGGTCGTCATTTGTGTCCCGGTGTTCCAGTCTGTGATTTCTCTTTGAGTGTCCCGGGCGTCATTTATATTCCTTGTGTCCCGGTGTCCCGGTCGTCATTTACATCCCCCTGTGCCCCCCTTTCTTTTTTAGTTTTTAGTTTTTTTTTGTTTTTTACCTTTTTTTAGTTTTTTTAGTTTTTTTAGTTTTTTAGCTTTTTTAGTTTTTTTATTAGTTTTTATTTTTTTTTAGTTTTTGCCTTTTTTTAGTTTTTTCAGTTTTTAGTTTTTTTTGTAGTTTTTGCCTTTTTTAGTTTTTTCAGTTTTGACGTCACCTGATCCAGTTTTTTCAGGTGACGTCACCTGATCCACGATCCACAGATCCACAGACAACTTATTTTTATATATATAGATAGTTTTTTTTTTTTACTTATGTCCTGGTCGTCATTTATACTCCCTGTGTCCCGGTGCTTTGTTGATTGCTAATCGAACATTCCTTTTGTCCTGGTCGCTTTCTCTTTGAGTTTCGTCATTTATTTTTTTCTTTTTTAGTTCTTTTAGTTTTTACCTTTTTTAGTTTTTTTTAGTTTTTTAGATGAAAATTTTTTTTAGTTTTTTCCTTTTTTTCTTTTTAGTTTTTTATTGGTTTTTACCTTTATTTTAGCTTATTTTTCAGTTTTTTCCTTTTTTTTAGTTTTTTTTTATTTTTTATTTTTTTTAGTTTTTTACCTTTTTTTAGTTTTTTTTAGTTTTTTTAGTTTTTTAGCTTTTTTACTTTTTTTATTAGTTTTTAGTTTTTTTTGTAGTTTTTGCCTTTTTTTAGTTTTTTCAGTTTTTTTTTTAGTTTTTTATTGGTTTTTACCTTTATTTTAGCTTATTTTTCAGTTTTTTCCTTTTTTTTAGTTTTTAGTTTTTTTCGTTTTTTACCTTTTTTTTAGTTTTTTTAGTTTTTTTAGTTTTTTAGCTTTTTTATTTTTTTATTAGTTTTTAGTTTTTTTTGTAGTTTTTGCCTTTTTTTAGTTTTTTTAGTTTTTTAGCTTTTTTATTAGTTTTTAGTTTTTTTTGTAGTTTTTGCCTTTTTTTTAGTTTTTTTAGTTTTTTAGCTTTTTTATTTTTTTATTAGTTTTTAGTTTTTTTTGTAGTTTTTGCCTTTTTTAGTTTTTTCAGTTTTGACGTCACCTGATCCAGTTTTTTCAGGTGACGTCACCTGACCCATCCACGGACAGACAACTTATTTTTATATATATATATATATATATATATATACATATATATATATATATATATATATATATATATATATATATATATATATATATATATATATATATATATATAGATATATATATATATATATATACTAGCTGTTGGGGTGGCGCTTCGCGCCACCTCAACACCTAGTTGGTGGGGCGCTTCGCGCCCCCCCAAGCCCCCCCGCGCGCTTAAGTCGTTACGCGCCATATTAGTTACGCGCCATTGTAGTTGTGTCCCTGTGTCCCACCTGTGAATATAGATAGATTTATATATGTGTTTCAAACTACGTAAAAATTGCGAATATACAACATTTTTGGCTTTCCCACTACTGGGAGCTTTCCGTTTCCAATTGCCAGAAATTGATCTGAAAATGTTTGACCAGAGTCATCGTTTTGCAATCGGACACGCATATTTGTAGTTAATTTTAATATTTTTACGTGTGCCCATAAATTGGAATTTTTCAGGCAAGTATTCATTTCGTCTGCAGGAGTTAAACTACGTAAAAATTGCGAATATACAACATTCTTGGCTTTCCCATTGTCTGTGCATATACAAAGCCGTATGCACTAATAATGACGTCATATGCAAACGCTCTTTTTGACCTTGAGCTTTGCTAATGGTGATTGCAAATGCTAATCGAATTGGGAATTGCAATCTTTTAAATTGAAAAGGCAGATCCGTTGGAATCATGGGAATGCGAGGAATAAGAACAGCCTCACCCTCAAAAGGCCCTGTCAAGATTGTGGCCTCTATTAGGTTTTCCATTGTTTTTTTTTACGGCAAGTCGCGTGCCATTGCAAAGCTTTGGTGGGTTGATATTTCTTAAAAGTATTATTGGTACGCCTATTTTTAGTTGTAGCACGTGTGGTGGAAACCCTGAAAGATCTATGGAATTTAAAAATTCAGATGGATAATTAACCGCTTCATTTGGTTCCAAAACTGTGTCGACTGACTTGCAAAGGACTGCCTGGTCTCGAATCTTGGTCAAAACAATATTGTTGATTTCGTGGACGTCTATATTTTTGGGTGCGAGAATCGCTCTTTCACTTAGCCATTTATTATTTTTATAATTTTTTAGAATATTCAGAAATACTTTTTCAATCAATTCATTTTTGGACGTCACTAAATTACAGAAATCAGCAAGTAGTTGTATACGTCCTGAAACTGAGTGTATCGTACCATAAATGTCTTTTTGTTCCGACGTTAACTTGGAAATGTTATTTTTTACATACGACAATAGATCACTCGTACTGTAACTTTGTTCACGATCCAATTCTACACATGTCGAAACAGCTGCGATACGGTTAGGTAAAGGCATTCCCAAATCCTGAAGAGGTTTGTTTGCCATACGTACGCACAAATCTTCTATAATAACTAAAGTGTAGTTATAAATTTCTGCTGTAAAATCAAAAGTCATATCTGACGTCTCTAACTGTTTTCGATGGAGTATATCTTCGGACATTTTTGACTTATATTTTTCCCATAACTCTGTAGGAGCTGATGGAGAGCAAGTGCACGAATTTGACTTTGGGTTGACGTTTCGCACGCGTCATTGATGCAGTTATCCCAGTGTTGGTCATTCTCCAATAAATTCAGAGCTTGGCATGCACTACGGTAAGTGTCATGCATAGTACCGTTTACAGTTCTCAAATACTCAAAGGATGTCGGACCGGGTACATTCACCAAAAGTAGGCGTAGAAAGAAGCATTCATGTCGATTGGGGTGAACGGTGTAGAGTCTTCTTATCGTGGTATCTTTGAAGATGGTAGGTTGGCTGTAAACCCACTGGTTATCTACTTCGATGGTGGTACCGTTGCCATTGTAGGTTCTTCAGTCATTTTACAATAAGAAATTTCTCTTTCAACGGTCTTCTTACAATTAAAAATATGTCTTTGAACGATATTCTTAAATACCTGTGTCCTGGTCGTCATTTATATTCCCTGCGTCCCGGACCCGGTATCCCAGTCTGTAATTTCTCTTTGAGTGTCCCGGTCATTATTTATATTCCCTCTGTCCCGGTCGTCATTTGTGTCCCGGTCTGTAATTTCTCTTTGAGTGTTTTTTCTTTTTAGTATTTTTTAGTTTTTTACATTTTTCTTTTTTCTGTTTTCTTTTTCTTCTTTATTTTTCAGCTTCACTATGAAATACATATCGCCGAACCTTTGTTTTTTAACTAAAATCTGGTAGGCATTGATGACCTTATCCAAGTCAAAATCCCAAACCCAATCATCATCGATATCATTTTCAGTTTTGATATGTTTTGACTCTCGCTGTCCAGGTGGATCTTCATCTAACTGCGCGGTTTTGCGTTCTTTAGCCTCAAGCCTGTTTCCTTGCTGTTCTTTTGATTCCTCGGCACGCTTTCTTTTCTGACTTTCTCTATCAGCAGCAAGTTTTTTGGCATAGACTCTTTGAGCATCTTCATCGGCTTTTGCCATTGTAAGTTCATCAGTCATTTTAAACTTAAACATTAATAGATTTCTACGTGAACATATATGTCTTAAATATCTTTAATGACGTCACCGTCATAGCAAAAATGACGACAACTAACTTCATGACGTCAGTCGACACAGAAACATGACGTCACCTGATCCACAGACAGACAACTTATTTTTATATATATATAGATATATATATATATATATATATATATATATATATATATATATATATATTGTAAAATTTTGAATATAAGTCTTAACACAGGAAACATAAAACCTAGTTTTAATGCAATGTGGATCAATTTTATCTTTGAAATTGGTATTGGATTCAAAAAGTTTAAGTGGGCCATTGGTTTCAAAAGTTTTACCAGTAGTTCCTATCGTACAGTACTTATGTAAAGTTCTTCTCTTGTGTATGTCTTCCAACCAAGTATATAGACTTTATAGAATAAATGAATAGTTTATAGTGAGGAGACTCTTCTTCTACCTCCTCCCACGTAAACCCTTAGCTCTGAAAGATTCTACTACACGCTTACCAGTACACGCATACTAATAATAGATTTTTATCAATGTAAGCCTGGACATCACCAGAAAGGGCTAGTAGAAGGTTTACAAAATGATGCCAGCGGCTTTCGTGGGGGAGAGTGCGTTTACATTGCAATTCACCTAAAACACTAGAACTTGGACTCTACCTGAGCTTTATCTTCACCAGCTTCAGTAAGACTTAAAATATGGTTCGTGCTCATTTTTGCTGTCTTAAGCATATGAAAGCTAGCCTGTTTGCTTATGGCGAAGATACATTTCCGCTATCGGCAAAGCCAATTTCCGCCGAAAGTCTTTTGGACTCAAGTAACTTTTCTTAATGAAGATAAAAGTTTATTTTCTATTCTTCACCGAGGATTTTGTCAGTTGACGTTGTTTCCGCTCGCTGCTCTTGCTCTTCGTTATATTGTTGCACCCAGTTATCCCAAGTAAAGTTACTAAGTAAGTCGCGCTTTGAGTCCGCAATGCGATATAGGGCACTTGTTAGGGATGTTATTTTATTTTAAAATTTAAATTTGTCGTAAATCTTTCACCTTGTTATTGTGTGCCACAAAACGTCAATTGCATAAAATTGGATCCGGGTATAGTTACAAAATTTCTAATCAAAGTTACAAAACCCTTTTGATAAGCTAAGTCTAGCAAGATATTGTGGTGTTGGAGTATACGTAAAACCAAAAATGTGAGATCAGAAGCGGAAAAGGAGTGTACGCCGTTGTAATAAAGGGCTTAGGAGGACTATAAAGAAAAAGAACTTGTTTGGAATTAATAAAAGAAAGCCTTTTAGATAGTATTGGCTGGTGTTAGAGTGTGTGTCAAGCCAAAAAGTAAGGTTAGAAGTAGCAAAAAAAAGTTTTGACTTATTCTGATTCTCACTTTTGCTTGTCAGTCAACCGCACAATTCCATGTTCTTGAATCATATTTTTGACTTGTTCTGATACTCGCTTTTGCAAGTCTTCTAACCTCACAATTATTTGTACTTTACTTAAATTTATGACACGTATTGATCTAAACTCACATTTCGTTGTTCTTCAATTTCATTTTTGATTCGATCTTTCCTCGTTGTCACCTGTCTTGTAACCGTATATTTCTTACTTCTTCATTTTTGCTTTACTTGTAAAAAGACTTTTATGATCCAAGTTGCAACTCTGTTCTTAATTTAGCAGAGATGAGCGTCACAACTAGTTTATTTGATACACGATTGGAGTGAGATATGTCCCAAGGACTCTTCAGGCTTAGGAAGTGCCAAGAAATTTTCAGGCAAACTTATTTATCTCTTTTTCTGATATAAACCTTTCTACTGTAGCAGCTTTTCGTGTATTTTGTCCTGGACTTACTTAGAATAATTTTAAGAAATTAAAGTACAACCATAGACTGACGCAAAACCCATAGAATCAAAAAACTGTAGATTTTTTCTTATGAGTCGGCAAAGAGAGCTCGACTATATCTGGTTGGTAGTCTTAGGCATTATATATCATTTTATCATCTGCAGAACAATTAATTTTGTAAAAAAGTAAAGAATAATGGGTTACTCTAAAATGCTTTATTCTAACTCTCGGATTAAGAAAAAACCTTAATTATACTGTTCCATAGTGAAAGTTATTCATGGCTGAAGAATGAATGTCAAGAATATTTAAATAGAAGATAATACAAGAATTTATTTCGGTGGATTATTGAAAGAGATACAACTAAGCGAGCTCCATCTCTGTTTAAGTTGTCAACATGAGCTTTGTTTTTTGTATCTTGTAAAACAACGAAGCTATCCAACGGTTTTAGCAGAAAAAAAAAACAAACAAGAACAATATTATTCGAGGGCTCAATTTATCATATAATTTTCTCCGCTTCAATACTCCATTCACTTCTATTTTTTGTATTCAACGGCTTTTTCTGAATTTAATAGAATAAGCAGTGCTTTTATTTAGAAATCAAATAGATCAAGAGATTTTTCTGCTTAAAGGAAGGTTTATGTCATTTTTTTAAACGTTTCTTTTCCCGCCTTATATGTAATACATAAATTCAATTTTGGGGGAAACTCGAAAGTTATACGTTGGTCTATCTTGTGTAAGAGCCATTAGTGAAGTTTTGGCCCAAAATAATTTGTAGGGACAAATTTCCGAAATCCTGTAGATACTGCTGAAGTTTATTAAATCTCAACTAAAGAAAACAGTAAATTAACGTAATATTTTTATTTTCTCTACGATGTAATAGCACCTCAAAAGGGGCAATTCCTAATTATCAAATTTACTGATTAGCTTTTCATTTTTTTTTTCATTCAGACTTCAGGTTGTATTTGATTCGTCTTCTGATATTCTTATTTCATTATTCTTTCTCAAAAACAAGAAAAGGACAATATATCAACCTAGAAAAATATGCTATTCGTTGAAAATACTTAAAAAGCGAAATAACACCTGTACTATATCGTCAAAGTGAAACGAAGAGCTATAATTGAAAATTTGTACAAAAAAAATTATAAAAAATTGTTGTCATTTTATCAACTTAGCAATAAAGCCTTCATTAGATAGAGTAATATATATATTGCTCCAAAAGTGTAAGGTTCACAGCAGTGGAGAGTTCCAGCACCTTGAACTGCAGCAGCTTCGTGCCCTAGAAAAGAAACTTTTTTTATACCATAATAAATTATAAATATGTTCTCAGACTTATTTAACCCTGCTGGTATAAATACAGAAAATGACGTTTACCACCAATTTTAATTTTTCTTCTGAATTTGGCAGTCACAAAGTTTTGCCTGGATCAATCTTTGCAATTTCGGACTTGTGTAACAATATTGAGAGGGAGTATTCAATTCGGACTTGTCCCAGTTAAAAATAGAAAAAGGGGCCACTGAGATAGAGTTGCAGGAAAAGATATATATAACAAATTGAGTAAGTGTGGGATACTTTAGATCTGAAAGAAGACTTGTTTTGCAAGGAAGAAATAGTGACAGTACTAAAAGGATTAAAAATATCAAGGTTCCAGGTACTGATTGTGTTGTAAATGAGTTTCTTAAATATGGTTGCTCTAAAGTTAAAAATATGTTACTGAACATTTTGAGTTGGGTTTTTGAAAAAGAAGAAGTACCTAGATATTTTAGGAAAACCCTAATTAAACCGCTGTATAAGAAAGGTGATAAGAGTGAGTTTGGTAATTATCGAGGCATTAGTTTGGTATCTGTAGGTAGCCAATTACTTAGTAATTTGATACTTTTTGGATTAAGAGATGTTGTAAACAAAGTTATGAGAGATGAACAGCATTCTTTTAGAAAGGGGAGAAGATGCGTTGACCCTGTTTTCACTCTTAGATTAATATAATTGAGAAGTACTTGAGTCATCGAACCCATTTTAGTCCTCAGTTTTAAAGATTATGGGTAAGTGTTTGATTGAGCAGATGGAAAGCTTTAGCGGAGGTCTTACCCTTGTATCTTATATCAGATAAATACATTGTGATTAGGACTAGTGCTCCGTAAAAGAATAAAATTATTGTGGTTAAATTAGAAATGAGATTATAGGCTGGTTTCGTATTAGCATTATCTAACAAAATCTTTGGCAGAAAAATGCCATGATGAACCATATACAAAGGCTGCCGCGGCAAAGCTTGAATTATTTAAAACAAACTACTGACAAACTTGCCTTGTGGATATATTTGAATATATGCGTGTCTTTGAACTTTGGGGAAACTTAAATTTGAAGGCAAAGTAAAAATCCCAATCCTAACATAATAAGTGGGTGAAATGCGCATTGGTACAACGAAAATATAAATGACAAAATGTTTACGAGGGCTATGACATGAAACGAGACTATTACAAGCACTAAGCTTGTAGTTTCGCCTTCGCATTATACTTGAATATTTGGTTTTCATTGAACTCGGAGGAAACTTTAATTTGAAGGGAAAATTTGCATTAAATCTTAAACAGAATATGTCGGGAAAAGAGTTACATGAAAGGGACTTCTTTATTGATTTTTTTCCGAGAAAGACTGGACAAGTACTAAATGTAAATGGAAATACAAGAGCATAAAAAGCTATAACTTTATGATGAGTTAGTACGAATAAGCAAGAATGCATCTTAAAATTCTAGGCTTGATATTTCTTAAGCGAAGATGCTTTTTAGGCATACATATAAGTGGTGCATTGTTTCCACGTGTGACTGTGGCAAATACACTGCATGCCAAAGGGTCTGAAAGTGAAACTTATGTTGATCCCAAATTGTGGTCCTCTCCTAGAGGAAAAAGGTAGTGGTTTTTAACTGATGAAAAAAATTTTCAGTCGAAATATCCTGAGATGATAAAATATCTGAAACCGAAGTTCGACTATGCTGGAAAATACTTCGGTCCGTTACTTTTGATATAAGGTTAGAATTTCAAGTGCGCACAAATGTGGAACTTCAGATACTAAAGCATGTGTCTTTCCAATACTGTTCATGAAGATTTTGCCTCTAGATTTTGTGGAACAACTGTTCTAGAAGATCTAAAAGTTTAAATTCCAGGTTTTTTTTCCTACGGTTTCAGAAAAACTTGAAGATAAGACGAAATTCAGAAGAATAGCCTATTTCTAAAATTGCTCTATTTCTGGCTGCAAAGTAGCGCAAAGTGGGAAAATATTAATCAAGGTAAGACCTGGCTACCTTACTTTTGCAAAAAGCTGACATTTTTTTGGGGAGGGGGGAATTTTTCGCATATTTTTTTGGTCGAGATGAAACTTAGCATGTTTTTACACTAGATTCAGGTCTAGATTCAGGTGTGGGAAATAAAAAAAACAAAAGTAATAGAATAGAAAATTCTTAGTAAAACAGAGAGAAAATGAAAAGGTTTTCGGGAAGGCCTGTCTTTAGTTGCATCTGGATATAGGCCTTTTTTTAAATAATATTCTATGATCCATACTTTCTTGACTTTTGCAAAACACCAAGCAAGCGAGTTTTGGATAAGGCCAAGTAATGGCCAAAAAGGGGGTATGTTAATGACATTTAATTTATCTCAGAAGTTCCAACTCTTTGATGTTTCACAATCATTTTCATCTACATCTAATAAGATTAGCTAAGCCTTTGGTTTTCTAGAAGTTGTTATTCAGTCTCTCGGGAATTCAAGTTTTGTCTTTCTTGGATAAAGGTATAAGGGATGTAAACATATATATGGATTGTTAAATCACTGCATTTGTTTTCAGCATTGATAGCAGTCGATAAAGACTTTTTAATTCTGATACTTCTTGTTTTTCCTTATCGTTATCTTTTCAATTACAAAAATAATCTCAATTTCTGTTTCGACAAGTTTTCAAATTAAAGGTTGAAAAGCCTTCAAATTCAAACTTTTAGTCTAAGAAATTACCAATGTAGGCTACTATAGAAGTTAAGATTCGAGGAATTATTCAGATTTTATATTGTTCCTATTATTTCTTAAACAGAGAACTCGGAAACTCTAAATTTTACCCTAAACTGAATGTTTCGGTGGATGCAGTGACAATAGTGTTGGATTGGTAAAGGGTTAGAGAGGTTTGGCACATTACTAGTAATTTTATTATAATTTTGTTGACTCCGATCTAGTGAGGGATACTTTAAACAGTTTGTCCTATTTCTTTATTAATTAAAAAAACTTTCCGACAAAACTTAAGATCAGAAGAAATAGAAGCCTACAATAACTCAAACTCAAAATGGACAGAAATTGCTGTTAAAGAATAAATGAAACCCAAAAGGAACAGAAATTAGAAAAACAATCATAGCAAAAAAACAATACAGCAGGTACTAATATAAATGAATAAATAAGTCACAAAACGGTAAAACTTAAATTTAATATGCAAATCAAGCTCAAGACGAGCAAAAAATTTTGCTATTGAAGTATAAATGAAAACCAAAACGAACAAAAATTAAATAAACAATCATAGCAAACAGACATACAATAGGTATTAATATTAATGAATAAATAAATCGTAAAACGAGCGAAACTTAAATTGAAAAAGCAAATTAAGCTTGAAACGAACAAAAATCACTAAAAACAGGAGTTTGGACATTGCCTCATTCTCTCACTGTAAAAGTCTAGAGTCTATAACTTTATTTCAAAATAAATCTCAAAATAACACAATATGTGTCTTGAAACAGTCTTGGCAACAACTAATAAAATTAAACTGAATATTTGATATATAACGATATTAATTGCTGAAAGCTCATCAGCAAAAGATTTTATTTCACTACAATTTTCATTTTATTTACAATGTTGTAACAAGTACAAAAGAAAATATTTTGTAATATAATTTGTTTAAGTAAAGAGCCAAATATGGAGTAGATTTAATGCTTTTACCATTAGGGAAACGGGCAGTAACCAAACCCGTGTTTGTAGCGAAAAATAGGTGTGTTGAATAATCTTGGAAAGAGCTGATAAAATTAAATTGAATTCCCATGTTTTTTTTTTGAATAAACTGTCGCAAATAAGTTTTTACATTCTTATTTTTTGGGGGGAAGTCGGGCCAGAGTTAGCTCTCATGATTTTTAAAATAATATATAATTTATTGTTTTTTTTTTTTGTGAAGGGGGTGGTGTGAGCCATGGAAAGAGGATCAGTGGTCAGCTCCTATAATATTTATAATAAAATTTCGTTAATAGTTTTTTGTATATGTTTGGGGGGGGGAGTTTGGGCCATGGGGGAGGGCAAGGGGTCAGCACCAATGATTTTTGGAAAAAATATCTTTAATAAGGTTATTCTTTTGGGGGAGGGTTCAGGCCATGTAAGGGGGGGAGGGCAGGGTCAGCTACCATGACCTTTGTAATAAAATACCGTTGGTAAGTTGCTTTTTTGGAGGGAGGGGATCGATCCTTGGAAATAGCACCAGAGGTAGGAACCCTTGATTTTTGAAAAAATGAATTGTTGATAAGTTTTTCTGTGAGAGGCTGGGCCCCGGAGGGAGAGTCAACGGTAAGCGTCCATATTTTTGGAGTAAAATACCGTTAAAAAGTTTTTAATTGGGAAGGGGTGGGGGGAGGTTGGGGCCACAGAGGGAGGACTAGGGGTTAGCTCCCATATTTTTGAAATATTGTTAATAAGTTTCTTTTAAGTGTTCTTTTTTTTTGGGGTGGGGCGTGGAGAGAGGACCAGGAATCAGCTCCCATGATTTATCATTGAAAAGTTTTTTTCAAGGGGTAGGGGGATCAGGCCATGGAGGTACAGGGATCAGCTTTCATAAGTTTGGGAATAAAATATCATTACCAAGTTTTTGAGTGGGTGTGAGGGTTGTGAGGGTTAGATCTTTGAACCATTTTAGAAACCCTCGCATAAAAAAATTATATAACCCCAAGGCAAAACTTAATAAACTTGCCCCCAAGCTCTTGGGGGTTATATTGACCCCGGAGTCTTAGTTATCTGGTTTTTGAACTTATTTTAACAAAATGGCTGTCTCAAGAATTAGATCAGATGGATTTGAGGAAAAGAAGGCAGGGGGGACTAGTTGCTATCCAGTCCCTTACTATCCACAAAAGGAACTAGAAATTTCTATTTCCAATTGAATGAGCCTCCTCTGAAGTTTATCCGACCATTTCTTCCATAAATACCTTATTTTCCCCCAGGGCATAATTTACATCGCTTGTCCTCGGGTTCTGGGGGTTGTGTAAGCCCCAGAGTTTTGTTATATGATCTTTTGTCTATTTTGAACAAAATAACTATCTCGGAAATTCGATTGGAAGCATTTTGGGAAGGCAGGGTGGTGCCTATCCGATCGCCGTTGACTCTTAAAAAGGAACTAGAACCTTAAATTTCTAATCATTTGTGTCCTCTCCGAATCTTATACGATCACCTCTTCCGTAAAAAGCCTTATATCCCCCAGAGCATAAGGTAAAACCCTCCCCAAGGGCTCCGAGGGATTTTGTTGACCCCGAAGGTTTTGTTATCTGATCCTTGGACTATTTTAACAAAATATCTATCTCAAAATTTTGCTTTGATTTATTCGGGGAAAAGAGGGTAGGTGGTATTGGTAAATGCCCTCCGATCACTTATGACTCTGAAGAAAGAACCAAAAATTTCAATTTCTAATCAAATGGGGTCCCTCTGAAGTTTATACGACCACCCCCTCCATAAAAAGCCTAATATATCCCTGGGGCATAACATACATTACCTTCCCGCGGGCTCTGGGGAGTTGTGTCAACCCCGGAGTTTTGTTATCTGATATATGAACTATTTTTAGCAAAATGGCTATATCTAAACTTTGATCAGATGCGTTTAGTGAAAAAGGGCGTGGAGGGCCTAGTTGACCTCTTTTGACTCTCAAAAAATAAACCAGAACTTTAAATTTCCAATCAAATGAGTGCTCTCCGAATCTTATGCGGCCTTTAGGCCTTTACTATAGGCACGGAATCGTTTCTTTTCCTTTTTTTAGTTTCTTGCGTGCTGAAGGATGGCTTCTCCAATTAGGCAGACTATCCTAAGGGGACAGGCTTATCTCACCCTCCTGTACTAGTATTTGGGACCATTACTTTTCCTGAGGTCTAAATAGTTTCAATTATTTAAATAACATGGAAATTGCAACTTGAAATGTTACGACATAAAAAAATAACTATCATAACGGCATTTTAGACTCAAGAATTTAGACAATTCGAACCGGATCTATTAGGAGTTTCAGAAATTCATATCCCAGGGGTAGGACGCATGAAATTATGTGATATAGAGTTTATTTACTCAGGCAGGAAGGATAGAGTATATAGACAGGGAGTAGGGATCATGATGGATAAGGAAGCTATTAAGTCTTGTTTAGGCTGGGAAAGTATTTATAATAGAATACTAA
This sequence comes from Artemia franciscana, assembly GCF_032884065.1. NCBI lineage: Eukaryota > Metazoa > Arthropoda > Branchiopoda > Anostraca > Artemiidae > Artemia > Artemia franciscana. Next base: position 37,776,007 of record NC_088863.1, read on the forward strand.
TCGCTCATTTTATGATTAAAAGTTCAGGGTATCCGCTATTGTAGAATATTTCTATGTAAAACCTACTGATGGAGATACTAGTCACTCAGAGGAATTTCACTTACAGTTACAGGATCAAATATACAGGGTCCCAGGTAGAAACATGGTATTTTAATTAGGAACTTTACCACCCAGGTTGGTAGAAAAAGGGATGGATGGTACCCTAGCCTAGGTAAATTTGATGTAGGAAAAGAAAAGAGTAATGGCTACAGACCAATTTTGTAGCTATAAGAATCTAGTTATAACCAATAGAGCGTTTGATCATACAACAATCCATAAGTTAGCGTGGTATTCGTTTGGTGGTAAGACAGCTAACCTTATTGATTATCTTATTGTAAACGGAAGACTGGGAAGATCAATATGAGATACTAGGGTTTATAGGAGTGCTGTTATTTATGTTAAAACTAAAGATCATCGTCTAGTAGTGTGTAGGGTTAATTTAAAGCTGAAATTTCAGAAGGGTAGGTATATCCCGTGAAGTTATGATGTTGGTAGTGTCCACAATGAGAATTTGGGAGGAACTTTCCAGGAACAGTTGAATATTAAACAGGAGAGTTTGAAATAGGACAATGTGGAAGATGGATGGAATAATCTTAGGAAAAAAATTTGTGGAGTGTCTGATGGTGTATTAGGGATGAAAGTTAGGAACACAGCTAGGAATAGTAATGAAAAATCTTTATTTTTATAGAGAGAAGAAGGAGCTTATACAAGAATTATTGGAGTGATAAATAATATGAAAACAAGAGGAATGTAAAGAAAGTGGAGCAAGCATTAAATTATGAGCTAAGGAGGTCTGAAGTGGAAGTCATGGATAAAATTGCCGAGGACCTTGAAGATTCAGCTAGACGGCATAATAGTAAAACATTATACTGGCGTGTTAAGAAATTGAGAGGAAGTATTCAATTCAAACCTGTCTCAGTTAAATATGGGAAGAGGGCCACAATTAGTGATAAGGAAAGAGTTAAAGAGAGATAGGCAGAACATTTCGAGAATGTGCTAAACTGAGATAGATTTGCAGGAAAAGATCCAGAGGAAAATGAAAAAGTGTGTTATACCTTGGATGTGAATAAAGATTTTTTTGCGTGGTAGAAATAGTGACAGTACTAAAAGGATTAAAAAATATCAAGGTTCCTGGTGCTGATAGTGTTGTATTTCAGTCTTTTTAAATATGGTTGCTCTAAAGTTAGAATTAAGTTACTGAAGATTATGAATTTGATTTTTGAAAAAAGGGAAGAAACTAGCGATTTTACAAAAACCCTATTTAAACCCCTGTATAAGATAGGTGATAAGAGTGAGTGTTGTAATTATCGAGGTGTTAGCCTGGTCTCTGTAGGAAGTGAATTACTCAATACTTTTTATACTTATGATACTTTTTAGACTCAAAGATGCTGTAGACAAATTTATAAGAGAAGAATGGTGCGGTTTTAGGAAGAGTAGAGGATGTATCGATTAAATCTTTACTCTTAGGTTAATAATGGCGAAGTGCCAGGGTTATCAAACACCTTTGGTCCTCAGTTTTATAGATTATGAGCAGTCGTTCGATTTTGTTAATAGAAGAGCTTCAGCGAAGGTCTTACCCTTGTATGTTATACCAGACAAATACATCAAAGTGATTAGTGTTACGTATGGAAATAACACTGCTGTGGCTTAGGTGGGAAATGAGGTTAGCTGCTGGTTTCGTATCAAATAAGGAGTTAAGCAGGGCTGTGTTCTAACCTCGTTTATATGGCTCATTTTGATGGATTATCTTTTAAGGAGTACAGAAAAGGCGATGGGAGATTACGGAATCTATTATCTACTCAATTAGATGAAAGTGCGATCAAAATGAATTAACTTTTAGAGGTTTTGCGTGTTCAGTTTTCTATAATAGCTTTGAAAATTATTGTGAACAGATTGCCCTTTCCAACCCACCGTCAAGGGCTAAAAGGGAAGTTTAGCCCTAGAAAGGCAAATGAATCTGCCCTCTCATGAGGGATTGGTGTGGTCTTTCCAAGCCAGTCTGAAGCTCGTAAGTCGAGTTCTCAGGCTATATAAAAATTATATAAAAGTTATTTTTAACTGAAAGTAATGAACGACATAAAATTTAAGATGAACATAAATTGTTTCGTATATGAAAGGGGCTGTCCTCTCCTCAACGCTTCGATCTTTAAGCTAAAGTTTGACCCTTTGTCAAAACTCTACTATTTGAAACATTAAAAACTTTACCGTAAAGAGCGAGAAAAACTTTTTGCTCATCGTACATGAAAATTTAAGACAAAATTTGGATATTAATCTTGGCGGACTTATTCTGTATTTGAAGGTTTGCCCCCTCCTCAATATCTTGCTCTTTGCACTAGAGCTGTTAGCACTTTTGAAAAAACTTCCTATTCTAATTAAACGGCCCCGTGTTGAGTAGCCCTTCATATATTGAATATATTTCTTTTCGTTTTTCAAATAATGCCGGTAAATATGGATGGGTATAAAATATACCCATCCCCTCACGGAAAAATCCTCCAAAATTTTTTTTAATCCAACGTAAAGTGTACCCCCCTTGTCAAATACTCTCCAGACAGTTCCATCCTCGTTAAGAATGTCTCTCCCTGTAAAATTGCTAGCGGACGATTCATCCTGAAAAATTCTCCTTAGCATTCTTTCATTTGAATAAGACTTTAATCTATAATCAGTTTCTCGGTCACTACAGAAATGCCCCCTTCCGTGGAATTATTTCTCGAAAATCAAAACATAAGGAAAAATACCCTCGAAAAACTTGGTAAAGAGAATGTAAGACAATTAAAAAGAATTTCGTATAGCAATTCTTTCAAATTCTCCCAGTGTAACATTTCCCCTGGAATATCACCCCCCTGAAATTCCCCTCCCCAAGGAAGATTCTCCTTATAGAAATCCACCCCAAGCACGACCCCCCCCTCCCACAAAAATGTCTGTATACTTCCCAGTAACAAATTCTATAAGTAAACAATGGGTGAATTTCGTAACTTAAAGGCCTCTTCCCACGGACTGTGGGGGGTCATTTTACACCTAGAGACAAAATTATTTGATCTTTCCGCTATACTGAACGAAATAGCTATCTCAAAATTTTAATGAGATAATTTTTGGGGAGAAATAGGCGAGAAAGGGGGCCAAGTTGCCATCCAATCTTTTTGGTCACTTAAAAAGGGCACTAGAACTTTTAGTTTCCGTTTGAAGACACGCTCTTTCGACCTTATAGGGCCATTATTTCTATACAATCACTCCCTTAAAAAAAACAAAACAGAAACTAATATACTCCCATACGTGATCTGTCTTCTGGCAAGAATAACAAAATTCCACATTTTTGCAGATAGAAGCATGAAAAGGGTTCTCTTGTACGTTTAATCTAATAGTGTGAATTCCCTTTTTTACATTAATTCCTCTAATTTTAGGGGTTGTTTTCCCCCTATTTTAAAAATCAGCTAAATCTTTTCACGCTCGTAATATTTGATGGGTAGCAATAAACTTCATGAGTCTTATATATTTGGAACCAGCATAATAAGCTGATTATTGTAATGTATCTATTGCTATTAAAATTTCGTTTTAGACATTTTAGCCGAGTCGATCCTTAGATGTAGTTGTTTGCCACAAATTGTTTGACTATAGCAGACACCTTGACAATACCAACGATGGTGTTTTCATAGATATGGAAAGAAACATATAGAAAATCACTACCTAGAAATACAATGTCCAAGAGGCACCAACAGCTAAGGGGCTATTGGTTCTATTCTTTTCAGTTGCGAAAGCAATGGGTGTTTGTGTCCTTGGCCTCGATTCGGGTTTGTGATTTTGACCAGAGTAACAATGATAATTCCATTTTCAGCCCGTTGAATACGTCTTGTACCGACCATTGTTTGTGACGAACTTCCAACTTTCATAAATATAGAATTTATATATTGCTTCAGTTTTAGAATGTTTCAAATTTTAAATGCTTATAATTCTATACTGCAGGACAGAATCTTTCGCATCTAAACCTCATGTCTACCAAAAAAGCTACTAAAATTTGATGGTTTTTTAATTTTTTTCTATTTTTGAAACATATTTGACATGGTAATCATTTTGTTGACTTCATGCTGCAACAATTGTAATGAATCTGTTCAAGTAGAAATTGGCTGCTATTTTGGTGAAAAGTATTTTTTTTGTTCCTATATCCAAGACACTACGTTTTATTATTTTTGAATAAAATCTAATAATATACATACTTTTTATTACATACAGCTGTGTTGAACCATCTTTTGCACGTGGAGCGGAGCAAATATAAGTTCCAGAATGACGGTCTACCACACCATGAATATTTAATATGGAAACGCTTCTACCACGTGCAACGTCGGTCCTAATGCTGCTTCCTGAGTTGGCCAGGGGATCAATTAAAGTCTTATTATGATACCAAAATATGACTTCTGGAGGTGACTGAGTCTAAAAATTAAGGTTTAATTTTTAAAAACAGGAATTTTTCCTCGCAAGTGTCATTCATTTCTATTTCCTTAAATTCAAGGCGTCTTTTATACTGAATTAAAAATTTTTTTTTGTACTAACACTTCTTATACTAAATACTAAATTTTTAATAAGTAGTGAAATAGATTATCAAAATTAGAGTAAACTGGAAAGAAATAAAAGAAACACTTAAATCAACTTTTCCGTGCACATGAAACCTATTTCGTAGGGTATCGAGTTTCTCTTAAATGATGCTTATGCTCCAAGTCTCCTATATGCATGCATTGCAAAATACTTGAACAATACTTGGCGATAAAAATAAAAATTTTATAAGTAACTGAAGTCACTGACAATCCCTCCAGTCTTCCCTCGTATGGGACAGACAGTCCTCTTTCTTTTTTTTTTTTGATTAATTTTGGATTACCTTGAAGGTCCCCCAAATGCAAGAGTGACTGTCTTTTATACCCTCTTGTGAATCATTGAAAAGCATGCTCCCTAAGAAATATTTTAAGCTTATATTAGATAGTTCAGTAAATGGGAGGGTGTGTGTGTTTACCAATTTAGATATTAGAGAACGTTTAAAGAAACGCCTAAACACTTAAACGTTTAGGGGGAGTTTTAATTAAACAAAAAAAAGTCATTGGCAGACAATATCGCTAAGCAATATAAAGAAAAATCAATGAAAAATAAGTCGACTGTAAACATTAATAGTGGCATTGATCATATGTCAACAGCATAACATCTTAGAAGACCACACTGCCTTTCCATGACGAAAGTAAAACAGTTCAAAATAGGGATGAAATCATCAGCAGTTTTACTGCTCATGATGAACACTGTATATGTGTTTGAAATATCCAGTTAAATAATTTTATATCTGTGCACTGTCAATTACAAGGTTTCATCCCTATTTTGAACTGTTTTACTTTCATCTTAGATAGGACAAAATAATAGTCATTTTTTTCCAAGGTAATGGAATGTCATTAAGAAGAAAATCTGTCCCATTGTCTTGAAAATAAAAAATAAGAATGTCCTAAAAATTAAATTAACATAACAACATAATGCAAAGGAAAAATTTTATAAAAATAATGTAGCATACAATATTACACGTTATTAATATCTTCGAATGAATTTGGATGTTGAGAATTCATTCTATAAAAGCAGTCAACATGTTCTCTCTTAACAGGTGTAGTTATCCTCTTCAATTACCTCATATGGTCAATTTACGTGTGGAGTTGCTCGGTAGGTATGCTTTTGAAACAGATTAACTAAAATAAATTTTACATAGCTTATTCATTTGTAATATTTATGTATTTTTTGTTTTTTTGTTGTTGTCTTGGGGTAACGCAAGGGAGTGTATTGTTTATGTTTTTTTTTTATTTCGGTATATGGTCTCATTATCCATATTGTCTCTTTATTTTCTTTGAATTTAGCACAGCCTCGCAAGCTCCGCTTATGTTGTGCTATTGATTAAGAAATGTTTATTTCTAATAAAACTGTTCTACTACTACTACTACTACTACTACTACGACGGGAAAATGTTTAATTGTAAAATGACTGAGGAACCTAAAATGGCAACAGCCGAGGAAGCTGCTCAAAGAGTCTATGCCAAAAAACTTGCGGCTGATAGAGAAAGTAAGAAAAAAAAGCGTGCCGAGGAATCACAAGAACAGCAAGAAAACAGGCTTGCGGCTGATAGAGAAAGTAAGAACAGAAAGCGTGCTGAGGAATTACAATATCTATATATATATATATATAAAAATATGTTGTCTGTGTGTTCGTGGGTCTGTCGGGTGACGTCATGTTTGTGTGTTGACTGACGTCATGTTTTCGACTGACGAAATTACAGACCGGGACATCGGGACACAAATGATGACCGGGACACCGGCATATAGGGAATATAAATGACGACCGGGACACTCAAAGAGAAAGCGACCGGGACACAAGGAATGTTCGATTAGCAATCACCATCAACAAATCACCGGGACACAAATGACGACCGGGACACAGGGAGTATAAATGACGACCAGGACATAAGTAAAAAAAAACTAAAAAAACTAAAAAAAGGTAAAAACTACAAAAAAACTAAAAAGAAAAAAAACTAAAAACTAATAAAAAAACTAAAAAAGCTAAAAAACTAAAAAAACTAAAAAAGAAAAAAAGGGGAAAAATGAAAAATAAAGGAGAAAAACAAAACTAAAAAAAAAAATAAAAAGAAAAAAAACTAAAAAGAAAAAACTAAAAAAACTAAAAAAAAAGTAAAAACCAAAAAAAACTAAAAAGAAAAAAAGGGGAAAAATACAAAATTTATTTCATCATATACCATTTCAAAAACGAATGTATATACAGACCGGGACACCGGGATACAAATGACGACCGGGACACAGGGAATATAAATGACGACCGGGACACAGGGACACAACTACAACGGGGACGCCGGGGGGCACAGGGGGATATATAAATGACGACGGGGACACAGGGAATGTTCGATTAGCAATCACCATCAACAAAGCTCAAGGGCAAAACTAAAAAAACTAAAAAAAGGTAAAAAACTAAAAACTAAAAAAAGACCAATTTAAAAACGAATGTATATACAGACCAGGACACCGGGACACAAATGACGACCGGGACACTTGGACACAAGGAATATAAATGACGCCCGAGACACTCAAAGAGAAATCACAGACTGGGACACCGGGACACAAATGACGACCGGGACACGGAATATAAATGACGACCGGGACACAGGGACACAACTACAGCGGGGACGCCGGGGTGCACAGGGGGATAAATAAATGACGACGGCAACAAAGCGAATGGTCGATTAGCAATCACCATCAACAAAGCTCAAGGGCAATCATTAGAATCATGAGGTATAGATCTGAATACGGATTGTTTTCCCATGGACCATTCTATGTTGCATGTTCAAGAGTCGGTAAACCAGACAATCTATTTATATGCACAGACAATGGGAGAGCAAAGAATGTTGTATATTCGCAAGTTTTACGTAGTTAAAAACATATATATATATATATATATATATATATATATATATATATATATATATATATATATGTATCTATATTCACAGGTGGGACATAGGGACACAACTACAATGGCGCGTAACTAATATGGCGCGTAACGACTTACACGCACGGGGGGGGGGGGGGCTTGGGGGGGTTGCGAAGCGCCCCCACCAACTAGTATATCTATATATATAAAAATGAGGTTTTTGTCTGTGGGTCTGTCGAGTGACGTCATATCATCATGTCGTCATGAAGTTAGTTGTCGTCATGTTCGTTATGACGATGACGTCATTAAAGGTATTTAAGAAAATCGTTCAAAGACAAATTTTTAATTGTAAGAAGATCGTGGACGGAAAAATGTCTAATTGTAAAATGACTGAAGAACCTACAATGGCAACAGCCGAGGAAGCTGCTCAAAGAGTTTATGCCAAAAAATTGCGGCTGATAGAGAAAGTAAGAAAAGAAAGCGTATATATATATATATATATATATATATATATATATATATATATATATATATATATATATATATATATATATATATATATATATATATATATATATATATGTATATATATATATATATATATATATACATATATATATATACTATATATATATATAATCTATATATATAAAAATAAGTTTTATGTTTGTTATGTCTGTCTGTCTGTCTGTCCGCATATGACGTCTGACGTCTGAATTATGAATTATTTCATCATATACCAATTCAAAAACGAATGTATTCAAGCCCGAAGTAGCTGAGTTGGTAGCGCGTTATGTTCCGGGGGATGCTGGGGGCACAGGGGGATATATAAATGACGACGGGGATACAGGGAATGTTCCAAGTCAAAATCCCAAATCCAATCATCATTGCTATCATTTTCAGTTTTGATATGTTTTGACTCTCGCTGTCCAGGTGGATTTTCATCTAACTGCGCGGTTTTGCGTTCTTTAGCCGCAAGCCTGTTTTCTTGCTATTCTTGTGATTCCTCGGCACGCTTTCTTTTCTTACTTTCTCTATCAGCCGCAAGTTTTTTGGCATAGACTCTTTGAGTAGGTTCATCGGCTGTTGCCATTGTAGATTCTTCAGTTATTATACAATTAAACATTTTTCGTCCACGATCTTCTTACAATTAAAAATTTGTCTTTGAACGATTTTCTTTAATACGTTTAGCCTTCTTTTTTCACTTTCTCTTTTAGCAGCAAGTCTGGTTTCGCGTTGCTCTTGTGATTCCTCGGCACGCTTTCTTTTTTTACTTTCTCTATCAGCAGCAAGTTTTTTGACATAGACTCTTTGAACAGCTTCCTCGGCTGTTGACATTGTAGGTTCTTCAGTCATTTTACAATTAAACATTTTTCCGTGAACAATGTCTTAAATAACTTAATGACGTCATCGTCATAATGACGACCCGACAATCTGATGACATGACGTCACTTGACACAGAGATATTTTATATATTTATTTATATATATATATATATATATATATATATATATATATATATATATATATATATATATATATATATATATATATATATATATATATTTATGTATATATATATATATATATATATATATATATATATATATATATATGTATATATATATATATATATATATATATATATATATATATATATATATATATATATATATATATATATATATATATATATATATATATATATATATATATATATATATATATATATATATATATATATATATATATATATATATATATATATATATATATATATATGTATATATATACTAGCTGTTGGGGTGGCACTTCGCGCCACCCCAACACCTAGTTGGTGGGGCGCTTCGCGCCCCCCAAGCCCCCCCGTGCGCGTAAGTCGTTACGCGCAATATTAGTTACGCGCCATTGTAGTTGTGTCCCTGTGTCCCACCTGTGAACATAGATAGATTTATATATGTGTTTCAAACTACGTAAAAATTGCGAATATACAACATTCTTGGCTTTCCCATTGTCTGTGCATATACAAAGCCGTATGTACTAATAATGACGTCATATGCAAACGCTCTTTTTACAAACAAACAAACATGCATACACAAAACTCGTTTTTATATAGACAGATAGATAGATAGATGCAATACAAATTAACTGCGTAAAACTTGCGAATATACAACATTCTTCGCTGTCCAATTGTCGCTGCATATAAATAGATTGTCAGGTTTACCGACCCTCGAACATGCAACGTACAATTGTCCATGGGAAAAACAATCAGTATTAAGATCTATACCACATTTTTCTAATGATTGACCTTGAGCTTTGTTAATGGTGATTGCAAATGCTAATCGAATTGGGAATTGCAATCTTTTAAATTGAAAAGGCAGATCCGTTGGAATCATGGGAATGCGAGGAATAAGAACAGCCTCACCCTCAAAAGGCCCTGTCAAGATTGTGGCCTCTATTAGGTTTTCCATTGTTTTTTTTTACGGCAAGTCGAGTGCCATTGCAAAGCTTTGGTGGGTTTATATTTCTTAAAAGTATTATTGGTACGCCTATTTTTAGTTGTAGCACGTGTGGTGGAAACCCTGAAAGATCTATAGAATTTAAAAATTCAGATGGATAATTAACCGCTTCATTTGGTTCCAAAACTGTGTCGACTGACTTGTAAAGGACTGCCTGGTCTCGAATCTTGGTCAAAACAATATTGTTGATTTCGTGGACGTCTATATTTTTGGGTGCGAGAATCGCTCTTTCACTTAGCCATTTATTATTTTTATAATTTTTTAGAATATTCGGAAATACTTTTTCAATCAACTCATTTTTGGACGTCACTAAATTACAGAAATGAGCAGGTAGTTGTATACGTCCTGAAATTGAGTCTACTAGGAGCTTTCCGTTTCCAATTGCCAGCAATTGATCTGAAAATGTTTGACCAGAGTCATCGTTTTGCAATCGGACACGCATATTTGTAGTTAATTTTAATATTTTTACGTGTGCCCATAAATTACAATTTTTCAGGCAAGCATTCATTTCGTCTGCAGGAGTTGATCTAGGTATTATAGGTAATGTTTGCCTGAAATCTCCCGCAAGCAATATTAATGTGCTGCCAAGGGTTTCGACTTCCCTCTCAAATCTTTCAAGCATTGATCCAGAGCCTCGAGCGATTTTTTGTGTGCCATTGTGCACTCATCCCAAATAATAAGTTTGCATTGCTGCAATACTTTACCCATCCCAGATGATTTGGAAATATTGCACGTGGGAGTTTCTGTAGAATGCAAATTCAGAGGCAATTTCAAAGCGGAATGAGCAGTTCTTCCACCAGGCAGCAATGTTGCGGCTATTCCGGACGACGCAATTGCCAACGCTATATCATTTTTTGATCGAATTGATGCCAGAATCAGTTTTATCACAAATGTTTTACCAGTACCTCCTGGCGCATCCAAAAAGAAAATTTCTCCAACGTTGTTATCGACACAATGCATTATCGTATCATAAATGTCTTTTTGTTACTACGTTAACTTGGAAATGTTATTTTGTACATACGACAATAGATCACTCGTACTGTAACTTTGTTCACGATCCAATTCTACACATGTCGAAACAGCAGCGATACGGTTAGGTGAAGGCATTCCCAAATCCTGAAGAGGTTTGTTTGCCATACGTACGCACAAATCTTCTATAATAACCAAAGTGTAGTTATAAATTTCTGATGTAAAATCAAAAATCATATCTGACGTATCTAACTGTTTTCGATGGAGTATATCTTCGGACATTTTTGACTTATATTTTTCCCATAACTCTGTAGGAGCTGATGGAGAGCAAGTTGTTAAAATGATGCCAAACAATGCACGAATTTGACTTGGGGTTGACGTTTCGCACGCGTCATTGATGCAGTTATCCCAGTGTTGGTCATTCTCCAATAAATTCAGAGCTTGGCATGCACTACGGTAAGTGTCATGTATAGTACCGTTTACAGTTCTCAAATACTCAAAGGATGTCGGACCGGGTACATTCACCAAAAGCAGGCGTAGAAAGAAGCATTCATGTTGATTGGGGTGAACGGTGTAGAGTCTTCCTATCGTGGTATCTTTGAAGATAGTAGGTTGGCCGTCGACTGACTTACCCTGTTTTCGACGTTCAAATACTTTATTTTTAGTATTCCACGTGTAATACGAAGGCACTTCAGTATACAGCAGTTTTTTTGCAAAAGAATCATTTTTGCAAAGCGAAAAAAAAGCTGTTAATGTTGTATCCGGTGGATTCAGGACTCTTTGTTGCACGTTGGTTTCCGTGAAATAAACACGTTGACCATTCTGTAAATGTACCGCTAAGTGAACAACAGCTGGACTACGTTCATGTATCGGAAATGAAAGAATTCGCCAAACAGCTTCATTACTGCTTATGTATCTTCCAGCCTGATATTGTACGATTTCGTCGAAATCTTTGATTTCGGGCTGCAAGCCAAAAACTGTCATGTCACTGCCTTTGTTGACGTATTTACATATGTATTTGATTGCCTTTACGGAGTTACAGCATTCAACGTTTATGTGTGCATTAAATGTTTTTGATAATAATGGGGAATATGGAACAACCCACTGGTTATTTACTTCGATGGTGGTACCGTTACGCTTCTTTATTATTGCTGTTTTACCGCCATCTTCAGTAGATCTTCTTCTATATTGTGGGTAACCATCATTGCCAGTAATTGTGTTTGATACTAAAAGTCGAGGATATTGCTTTGTGCACCTTCCTTTGGCCATGCATGGTGAATTTTCGTTCAGTGCACCGCAAGGTCCATGTATCATATTTTTTACAATAATATCATGTAACCCCTTATCGACATTTTTATCAGGTATTTCAGCGGAAATCACATCATCAATTTCGTTCGAAGTAATTTTTTTATGTAGCCAGATTAGTATATGTGCGTGTGGCAAACCTCGTTTTTGCCATTCCACTGAGTACATCCAGCATCGCACTGACCCAAACACTTCAAGTTTTACTATGTAGTTTATCAGTGATTTCAACTTTTTCCGGAAGACACGGGCCGTAATGTCATGCCTATGAACCGCCGATTTTCCTTGAAGTAAAAGCTGCAGTATCTCGTCCCAAGATTGATTACATGTAAATGTAATAAATAAATCTGGACGACCATAGAGACGAACATACGCAATAGCATCTTGAGCATATTCATGCATATGACAGGGACTGCCAGCATATGACGAAGGTAAAATTGTTAATCTTCCAACGTTTGTGGTATTACCGTCATTTATAACTGCATCTCGCAAATGAATGTATTGTTCAGAGCGGAGCTTGGTCTGATTCAGGCGGATATATAGCATACGTTCTGATTCAATTTTAGCATACATATCAACGACAAATAGGTGAAACAATTCACGGCATTTTAAAATATAATTTTCTTCATCCTGCCGAATCATTAGTCTATAGGAATAATAATGCATTGCACTGCATTTCTTATTCATTTCTTTGTTAGTGGCTGGATTCATCAATTTAATATTAAAGTGATAGCCGTCGGCTCCATCCCAAAAAATGATAGGATATTGTAGGGCATCGTAGCATCGATGAGTTTCAGCAATTCTTAACAACTGAGCGTTTCGCTTATGAAGAATAATATCTCGAGGTAAAAACTGATCACCGACCATAACGATTGCCACTTCGTCGATAGTTGGAGCATTGTATCTACGCACATGTTGGCCAGGAGGCGTTTTGTCAGCGGAAATAACAATTTTATGCGTATCAGTAGGCATCAAATCGATGGCTGTTTTGAACAGACGCACTAAATTATTATTTTCGTGGAAAAGATGTTGCAATTGGGAAACGATTGTCCTTTCAACGTTGGGAGAAATTTCGCAACGTGCATTCAATTCAGAATTTCTATCACTGATGAAGTACAATTGTAAAAATTTATGATTCTCGCCTGAGAATGGTAGAAGGGACCCTGCTCTATGATAAATTTGCCCTTTTACTTTGAAAGTAGACATAAATTGATCTGGATTTTCGATTTGGGCTCCAAACGACGTGATTTGGAAACATGAGTTGTATTTTCTGATAATGGGGAATATGGAACAACCCACTGGTTATCTACTTCGATGGTGGTACCGTTACGCTTCTTTATTATTGCTGTTTTACCGCCATCTTCAGTAGATCTTAACATAAATTGATCTGGATTTTCGATTTGGGCTCCAAACGACGTCATTTGGAAACATGAGTTGTATTTTCTGATTTGTGACAAAAAACGCTTAGATTCTGACGTAGTTCCAGTAAGGAAAGTCTTCAATGGCTCTGGTGGTGCAGCCAATAGAGGAAGTTTAACTTTTCCTGAGGCGCAACACATTCCCATTGTTTCACCATTGAATTTCAAGGCCTTGCAATAGGGACAAATTTTAGACATTGTCCCGATTTGAACACATCTACTCAAGCTATAATCATCGACTGGGTTGTACCTGAATGCCAGGCGATAACTTTCAGGTTGCTCTGATTCCTCGGCACGCTTTCTTTTCTTACTTTCTCTATCAGCAGCAAGCCTGATTTCTTGCTGTTCTTGTGATTCCTCGGCACGCTTTCTTTTCTTACTTTCTCTATCAGCAGCAAGCCTGATTTCTTGCTGTTCTTGTAATTCCTCGGCACGCCTTCTTTTTTCACTTTCTCTTTTAGCAGCAAGTCTGCTTCCGCGTTGCTCTGGTAGTTCCTCGGCACGCTTTCTGTTCTTTCTTTCTCTATCAGCCTCAAGCCTGTTTCCTTGCTGTTCTTTTGAATCCTCGGCACGCTTTCTGTTCTTTCTCTCCCTATCAGCCTCAAGCCTGTTTCCTTGCTGTTCTTTTGATTCCTCGGCACGCTTTCTGTTCTTTCTTTCTCTATCAGCCTCAAGCCTGTTTCCTTGCTGTTCTTTTGATTCCTCGGCACGCTTTCTTTTCTGACTTTCTCTATCAGCAGCAAGTTTTTTGGCATAGACTCTTTGAGCATCTTCATCGGCTTTTGCCATTGTAAGTTCATCAGTCATTTTAAACTTAAACATTAATAGATTTCTATGTGAACATATGTCTTAAATATCTTGAATGACGTCACCGTCGTAGCAAAAATGACGACAACTAACTTGATGACGTCAGTCAACACAGAAACATGACGTCACCTGACAGACAGACAGACACACAGACAGACAACTTATTTTTATATATATATATATATATATATATATATATATATATATATATATATATATACAACTCGTTTTTATATAGATAGATAAATAGATAGATACAATACAAATTAACTGCGTAAAACTTGCGAATATACAACATTCTTCGCTGTCCAATTGTCGCTGCATATAAATAGATTGTCAGGTTTACCGACCTTCGAACATGCAACGTACAATTGTCCATGGGAAAAACAATCAGTGTTAAGATATATACCACATTTTTCTAATGATTGACCTTGAGCTTTGTTAATGGTGATTGCAAATGCTTATCAAATTGTGAATTGTAATCTTTTAAATTGAAAAGGCAGATCCGTTGGAATCATGGGAATGCGAGGAATAAGAACAGCCTCACCCTCAAAAGGCTCTGTCAAGATTGTGGCCTCTATTAGGTTTTCCATTGTTTTTCTTAGCTTGGCATGCACTACGGTAAGTGTCATGTATAGTACCGTTTACATTTCTCAAATACTCAAAGGATGTCGGACCGGTTACATTCACCAAAAGCAGGCGTAGAAAGAAGCATTCATGTTGATTGGGGTGAACGGTGTAGAGTCTTCCTATCGTGGTATCTTTGAAGATGGTAGGTTGGCCGTCGACTGACTTACCCTGTTTTCGACGTTCAAATACTTTATTTTTAGTATTCTACGTGTAATACGAAGGCACTTCAGTATACAGCAGTTTTTTTGCAAAAGAATCATTTTTGCAAAGCGAAAAAAAAGCTGTTAATGTTGTATCCGGTGGATTCAGGACTCTTTGTTGCACGTTGGTTTCCGTGAAATAAACACGTTGACCATTCTGTAAATGTACCGCTAAGTGAACAACAGCTGGACTACGTTCATGTATCGGAAATGAAAGAATTCGCCAAACAGCTTCATTACTGCTTATGTATCTTCCAGCCTGATATTGTACGATTTCGTCGAAATCTTTGATTTCGGGCTGCAAGCCAAAAACTGCCATGTCACTGCCTTTGTTGACGTATTTACATATGTATTTGATTGCCTTTACGGAGTTACAGTATTCAACGTTTATGTGTGCATTAAATGTTTTTGATAATAATGGGGAATATGGAACAACCCACTGGTTATCTACTTCGATGGTGGTACCGTTACGCTTCTTTATTATTGCTGTTTTACCGCCATTTTCAGTAGATCTTCTTCTATATTGTGGGTAACCATCATTGCCAGTAATTGTGTTTGATACTAAAAGTCGAGGATATTGCTTTGTGCACCTTCCTTTGGCCATGCATGGTGAATTTTCGTTCAGTGCACCGCAAGGTCCATGTATCATATTTTTTACAATAATATCATGTAACCCGTTATCGACTTTTTTATCAGGTATTTCAGCGGAAATCACATCATCAATTTCGTTCGAAGTAATTTTTTTATGTAGCCAGATTAGTATATGTGCGCGTGGCAAACCTCGTTTTTGCCATTCCACTGAGTACATCCAGCATCACACTGACCCAAACACTTCAAGTTTTACTATGTAGTTTATCAGTGATTTCAACTTTTG